>NC_073744.1:37554502-37856494 GCF_029784135.1 Toxorhynchites rutilus septentrionalis
CGATCGACCCGGATCGAACCAATAGAGTGGCCACCCCAAAGTCCCGACTTGAATTCTATTGAGAATTTATGGGCGCTTTTGGGTAAAATGGTGGTCAAACTGTCGTTACGAACAAGCAAAACTATTTTGCTGCGTCGAAGAAGGCTTGGGACGAGTTGAACCCCTTTCCGGAACCTCTTGGAGAGTATGTCAAAGCGTTGTCAATTGGTTATCGAGACCAAAGGGGATCATATTGACTATTAATTATTTGTTTATATTTATTTTTATTATTATTATCTAAATAAACCATTAAGTGGATTTTTTATGTCATACCCCAAATGTGTCCATTTAGGAACAAAAGTTAAATTTTTTTCTGAAAAATAAATAAACGATACTGAATTGGCAAAATGGTCTACTAATTACCTACATTTTCATAGTATTGACTGAGGATGCCGAATAGTTTTCAAGAACTTTTAATATTGAAACACTTTGATTTCAAATGAGGGTGGATTTTTGTTTGCGCCCATCGTCATGTATAGTTCAAAAGTCATGCTGTCTAAAAGGCATTCATATAAACATACACACGATCATGAAACGTCCAAATGCAGAACCCAAAAATTAGAAACCGTCAAAAAATACTGTTTTCATTAAATATTCAAATCAGTATAGCTATTAGCTACATAAGAGATCTCTATCGATTTTAGCCAATTATATGCCGCCGGCCATTGTCTTTATCATGGGCACACAAAATGCCACGCATACACCTCAAGGAGATCCAAACATATTGAACACAAAAAAATCCAAAAGAATCATTGAACCATCGTTCAGGTCTCTCTGAATGTCTACACCCTTGGTGCATCCATTAGCCTGGCTGTCTGCCTCTGCTAACACCGCCCGTGGCTAACCGCTGCCTGATGATAGTCTCCATCCTTCTTGCGACGATGATAAAGTTCTATCAGAGGCCACCTTTTTGCCCGGTGACGTTCTAATTTATAGAGGAGTCGAGTGCATATATAATTATAGACATCGAAAGTCAAGAAAGAGAGCGCAAAGGGAGGACCGAGAAGAAACAAGACCAGAGCTGCAACAGTTCGTGTGTGCATATCAGCAGCATATGGATGATGCATCGCATGCAACTTGCAATCCAACTGCGTTTGCCGCTTTCTTATCGGTATTTCCCACACATACACATTTTCTGCAACGATGCACCGGCCCACCTCAAACGGAGGGGAGAAGATCATGGCTTCATGATCACGTCTTGGGAATAGGGAGTAATTGCGAAATCAGACCCCTTCTAATAAAAACAAATAGTCGAATGACACACTCACCTAGGGCAGGATCTAACACAGCTTGAGCGGCCTGTTCCTCACCGACCGGTGTTTTCAGCCACAACTTTTTCAGCTTCATCGCGACGGGAGAGTCTTCTGATGTGGCCACTGGAAGAAAGGTTAAAGTTGGATTAAAAAATAAATTAACAATTTTGTTGGGAAAGAATTTCATTCATTCAAATCATTCAATGGGGGTCTTCGTAGTCACATTGGTTGCGCGTTCGCTTAACGATCGATCGTGAGTTCAAAACTCAGCGATGGAGATCGATCCACGGTCGAAATAAGATCGATTTATCCATACAACTGCTCTGCAAGAAACATCGGACTGCTGTTCTATTAATTACTCAACAATGATCATATCAACTGTCTCCGCTGTCCGGTGGTCTAACTGGATAATGGAAGATCAGATGGAATACTCTTACGCCTAATGGCTACTGTGTAAATGTACCATGAGCAATGTTATAGAAGGAATACTCTTACGCCGAAAAATGGCAGCTGTGTAATGTTCTATTTATAGATATGATAAACATGTGACATGTACACGATTAAAATTCGGCTGTGCTACAGCTAAATGCTAATGGGCCTAAAATGAACAAATGGAATAAAAAAAAATCATTCAATAATGCGTGACTGGATTTCGATGGATAGAATATGTTTATGTTTAATTGACCATCAAGCGGAGAGAAATTAAAAAAAAGCACTGACTGAAACTTATGTTGATACTATGAGACAGGAAACTGAGACAAAAACATCAATCGTCATGTTCGTTGTGAGACACGTAGATGGCGTCAGTACCGACGAATCCATATAATTTTAAGCAAGTACTAAGATTTTAATGCTAATAAATAATGAGTTACAGTATGTTAATAATGAAAGCCAGCAAAGATAAAATTCGATAAATTCTACCCTTTTTTTTATAAAGGCGGAAATGCAAGCCAGTCTACTGAAATTGTGAATGGTGTTTATAGCGCCGATACTGTAACATTTTTTTTTTATTTTATTTTTTTCAGTAGATGACGACGTACTAGCCCTCGATCTGCATGAGGTACAGCGAGAGATTGGAAGGATAAAAACAACAAAGCCACCGGTAAAGACGGCTTAACACGTTGAGCCCCGGATTGTTCTTGCTGCGCTTTCCATTCAGTCCGCATCAAGAGTGTTTGCACAATATCAGTGTCGGTCCTCGCTCCCAAAGATATTTATTGTATCATAAGAAAAAAAAACAAGTCAACTATAAAGTGGTCACATATCGTAAAACATCCGAAAACCATGTTCCCATGTTGTTCGAAAACCAACCCTAGGAACTGACACGGTGCTTAACGTGTTAACAGGAGGGTTCTTTAAACAGGGTAGATACACGCTTGCTAGAGCACTACACTAGGTTATTTCCAAGATCTGGGGGGAGGGAAAATAATCGGAAGAGTTGATGGAAGGAGTCGTTTGCTCCATCATCTAGAAAGACGACAAGCTGAAATGCTGCAACTATCGTGACATTAAACCCTTCAACGCCGCATACAAATACTTTCCCAGATTTTATCCCAACGTCTATTATCTTTAACGAGGAGGTCCGTGGGTCAGTACCAGGCGGGCTTCATGGGAGTCTGGGGTACCACGGAAAAAAAAATATTTGCAACCCGACATATTGTAGAAAAATATCGGGAACACAACGTGGCCAAGTAGAGGACACTTACATCAGACTAAAACCAGAAGTCAGGCGTATTGGACTGTTGATTAATGTGTCTAAAACAAAGAACATGAGAACAAGAGGCTCCAAGGAGAACACCGTCAGCCTTCTATCACAGGTAATCGTGAATGGAGACGAACTTAAGGTAGTTCTACTAGTTATATACGAGTTCGTGTCGAGGGCGGTCCGATAAGTACTTAGCCCCGATGGTGTCAGTTTCGCAAGAGAGAGCCTGCTTATCGTGTAGTGCATTCTCGTAAACCGCTAATGTCAAAATTTCAGCCGAATCGGACCCGTAGTTTTGTTTTGACCGTGGGTGGAAGCGGGGGTGGAAGCGGGGGTGTCTGCGGATTTTAGAAAACGGAAAAAATGGAAATTTCGCCGTCGCCACGGCCAAATTGGTCGAATTGCACTACGAACTGCTGCCCCATTCACCGCATTCTCCAGATTTGGCCCCGTGCGACTTTTTTTGTTTCCAAACTTGAAAAAGTCACTCGCCGGGCAGAAATTTGAGGCGCATGAGGAGGGCATCGCCGCCACGGGGGCCTACTTTGCAGACCTCGAGAAAACGTATTTTCAGATGAATTAAAGAAGTTGGAGCATCGCTGGGTCAAGTGTATCGAGCTGAAAGAAAAATAAATCGACATTTTTCCAAAATTTTTTTTTTTTTTGTAGGCTAAACAATTATCAGACTGCCCTCGTATTTGGGATCGCTGAGAACCGTCGACAACAATACGAGGGTCACTATTTATATTTCGGGAATTGGCAACACTGATGTCATGTGAGTCCATCTGACGGTTCCATCGTAAAGTTTGACATTTTTGACGATATACGTACTCAGAACATTTTGTCATACGGACGCTATTTGTTTATTTTATATTTAGTTGAAAGTTTGGTCTCGGCAAAAAAATGGAACTGAATCGTGAACATTTTCGTGCGATGATTTTTTACGACTTTCGACGTGGATTATCACAACAAGAGTGCGTCAATCAACTTAATTTGACTTTTGGCGATGAAGCTCCATCAAAAACCACTGTGTATCGCTGGTATAGTGAATTCAATCGTGGTCGTAGTTCGCTGTCCGACGAGTTTCGTGAAGGTCGTCCAAAATCGACTGTAGTGCCAGAAAACATCGATGCTGTGCACGAAATGATTAAGCAAGATCGTCATGTAACCTATTGTGAGATTGAGCATTAGTTCCACCAGCATATATGCGATTTTACATGAACACTTAGTTGTGCGAAAATTATGTTCACGTTGGATCCCACATAATTTGACAATCGCTCAAAAAAAAGGCTCGTGTCGATTGGAATAAATGCTTTGAAAATTGGTTTAAGCGCATGCAAAAGTGTATCGATCATCGTGGCGAGTACTTTGAAAAACAATAAAAATATATTCGCAGCTTAACTATTTGTTTTTGTTCCTATTCCCGAAATATAAATAGTGACCCTCGTATCAGCAAGGAGATCCATAGACGCATCCAAGGTGGAACTACTTTTCACTTCGGAAGACCCTGAGATAAAATCGGGTACGCCTACTAAAGCCTAGAGAAACGGTGTGTACAGAACGCCATCAACCACAAATGATGATTCAAATTGTGCATTCACAGAGAAAAGACCACAATGAACCCGATAAACTGATATTACAACATGACAACGCATCAGCGCCCGCCGCTAGAGCTGCCAGGGACACAAAATCCTTAACTAGGAAACGTTATCACACCCGCCGTGTTCTGTAGACCTGGCCCTGTCAGACTATTATCTTTTTGCTTGAATGGAACATGCACTTGTAGAGTAACAATTCGCCGAATATGAAGACCCTGGTTTTTGTTGAAACAAATAAAAAGTTTGAATGAGAAGGAATCCACAAGAGATGGTGTAGAATCAACCAGGATTTACTTCGAATACTAATTTTTTTAAGATTCTCCTAGAAATTATGTGTTTTCTTCATCGAAAAAATTGTAGTTCACGAGTAACATTGGTTAAGGCCAGGCCCGCCTATCCGATATGTAGACGTTCCTTAAACTTGTATGAGAGCTGCCGTATGAAGAGAGCCGTCGTTTTAAAAAAAAATTACCCTAAAATGGAAAATTACTGTTTCAGTAGACCGCCGTCGATGTTTGAAATAACAGGTAGCCCACAGTGCAGCCTAATTCGTTCAGCCTTCTCTGGTTCAGGTGCTACTTTACGATGTTGAAAGAATGCGAATTATTTGAGTATTAATAAATTTAATGAATCAACAATTTTTAAACAAAGTTGTACTTCAATTACAAAATTAGTTATCAAAATTTATCAGTGTTTTAGCAAAAAACCAAACTGAGATTCTTCTATACCGGCTCTCTAAAAATCCAATGGATTACTCAATACTGGTGTCATCTACACCCGAAATAAATATTTGGCACATTCTGTGAATCATCATACATGAAATTAAATGAGCTCAAAATTTCATTGAATGTGCTATCCACCCATGCTGGTATAGCATTTACTTAAGCGAGAGGCGAGTTTGTGTATAACGTATATGTCATAACCATATAAGAGAGTAAAATGAGCGAGACTTCGCGAATAAGCACACATCATAGGTAAAAAAAGTAGAAGGGTCTGAGCCTAGGGGCACGGACGGAAATTTGACGTAGGACTGTGATTGTTCAGAACATATGGTTATTTTAAATGTGATTCTTTTCATTGTTCAGAAATCTGTTAGTTTAACTCTTTTGAAAGTCTAAATATTGGCCCTGAATAGGGCCGTTTGTTTTATGTACTCATAACCTTCAAAAGGTTTGTAACGAACAAAGAAAGACAATAAGCTTCTGGCAGGAAGTTCAACTGTCTAACTGAAAATGATTAATGAATATCAGTGGGACAAATAACAGGGTGGAATGGTAGATGAAGTATATGTGAATCAGTAAAAAAAAATATCGTCATTGATTACACTGAATATGAAATTTATGGGGAAGAAACAAAAAAACATGTTGAAAATACTCACTATTTCATAATATTTTGAGATAAAATACACATGAAATCATGAAGCTGCTTTATTTTCAATGGATAGCTATGGTATTGTGATTTCTTTCCATTGTCTTATTCTTATTATTAGTCTTGTTCTAAGGCATCGAGAGCAATAGCTTTTTCCGGTGAAATAATGTTCGCTTGCAAACTATCACAATCAAGTCGTATTGGTTCTACTGCTCAATCAATCATAGAAGGAATTGAGTAATTGAGAATTATGAATATGAGTCATGAAAAATATTAATATTCCATTTCGTATCATTTTTGTGATGCCATGTAATGCAGATCTCAATAAGTCTTCGCATGATAATCGCTGCTTCTTCTTAATTAATGAACGATCACTGTATGGGTGACACTTTCCCCGTTGCTTTGATGAAATCTTGCATGAAGTTTGAGTGATGCTTGAAATCTTGCATCTGGTTGCTTTAACATCTTGCTAACTTGCTAGATAGAAAGAATTATTGCACGCGATTTTATGTTACATACAACATTCATTCTCCGCTCGCAAAACATACCTCTTTTAATTATGAAACTGCTCACTTATTTTATTATGTCGACTGTTGATGTCTCAGGCGAAAAAAATGCTGGATAAATTTGCCGTCTAATGGTATATATTATAACATATTTCGTAGGATCGATTCTGCGTAATATGCATTTGAAAACTCTTAATAAACGGTACATTTTTCGTAGAGTGACCCCCCTATATAGAAATCAAAGACGTAGTCCTACGTCAAAAGTTGTTTGCGCTCTCCGTTTTACTCTTCTTCTTTTTCGGGTATAATTCCAACCTAATATTCAGTCTAAAAGAATGAAAAGTCTGCTCCATACACTCAAACATTTTACCAAAAGGTGCTTTTATTTGAGCACTAGACGCTTTAACACAGAAAAAAACATTTTTTCTGCCATGAATAGAATTTATTCTCTCTTTGTGCGCTCCTTTTTTGTGCCATGTAAAATAAATTATACACTCGACAAAACAAAGTAGATATTTTGGGATGATTTTTTGAATTGCGTTAACTTCAACGGATAAAGATGGGACGTATATCTCAATCTTTCAAGTTTTAGAATGTTTTACGAACAAATTTTCATCTCAGTGTGTGTAGATGTAGTTGACAAAGGTGTCGGGAAGAAATCAAAAATCGATTTCTTTCTGTTTTCCAAAGATTTTGTAGACTAAAACAAGTTTTTGTCAACTAAGTCAATAGCAGATTCGATTAAATTTAACAACCAGCTTTCATTTCATCCATAACGTTCCTTTATGACCTTTCCATACAGATATATTAGGTTGGCTTTAGTATTTGGCTTTAGCGATTAATATCTCGCGTAATATTGATCATATAATTTCAAGTTGAGGCTCATTTTGAAGGTGACATTTCACACTAAAAAAATCTTTTCCTGTTTTTTTGTCCCATTCATTTGTGAGTTACAGGGTGTTAACAATGGAAGTCAATAAAGAGAAAATTCGGTACATTTTACACTTTTCTTTTATGAAGGTGAAAATGCAAGTCAGACCGCTGAAATTGTGAATTGTGTTAATGGTGCCGAAATGTGCAGAAAAATACGTACAATTAAATATTATTAAAATTTTAATTATCTCTTAATTTTTTATTTATTTTTGAAATTGGAAAATAAAAGTGCACTACACTGAATTCAGATCTCTACAGCCAACAAATGGACCGTTTGAAGCTGGCGACTGACCAGAAACGTTTATAATTGGGCAACAGAGGAGATGTTGTGTTCCATCAGGAAAACACACTACACACTACTCCGGGATTGGGATGTTTTAATGCATCCACCATATAGGACCTAGCATAAAGCGATTATCATCTTTTTCTCGTATTATAAAACTTCCTAAGTAATAAAAAATTGGGATCAAACAGAAGATTGTAAAAATCTAAATCTAATTGTTATCCAATAAGGACCAAGACTTCTATGAGAGAGGTATTTGGAAACTACATTTAGAATCGGAATATTTCCTATCAATTGATGTAAACATATTTGCGATCTATTAAGCAATGCTCGAGTCATAAGCATTCGAAATCTTTTTTTTTTCTACATATTCAGTAGGGTGTCAATGAAAATCGTCATCTCGATCTTTTATATGGAATTTCGTGCGAAATGTTGATTTACACGATAAAATATCCAATGCAAAATATTAACTCAATCTAAATTCTTTCATTAGTGTAGCAGTCGTTGAAGTTTGAGTTATTTGAAAACCAAAAAATCATCCAAGGGGGAAGTACAGGAAATCAGGGTTCCAAAAAAAATGGTGCCAAAGGTTGAAATTTGCATAAAACGTCGAGATTTACAGTTATCTAAAAAAATTGTCAAAAATTCAGTTATTCAGACGAAAAAACAACTGAGTGGCAAAAAGTCTATTTTTGACCAGAAAAATCGAGATAACAGCAAATCTCGACGATTCGTGCAATTATAAGACATATGGCACCAAACATTTTCTTTTTAAAACCCTGATTCCCGGTACTCTTCCCTTGGATGATTTACGCTTTTCAAAGAACTCAAATTTCAACAACTGCTACACTAGTAGATGAAATTCGATTGAGCTAATATTTTGCATTGTATATTCTATCGTGTAAACAAACGTTTCGCAAGAAGTTCCATATAAAAAATCAAGATGACCATTTTCATTGACATCCTGAACCATATGAGGGTGTCGACTCAAAACCCGAAAACATTCTCTGATATTCCCTGATTTCCCAGTAGTTTTTCAGAAAAAAATCAGATACTCATACTGCTAGTAAGCTGCACATACTATTCGTACGATCACTCCTCATTAGTTCTTGATAGGGGTTTGATCTGGTAAACAAGCTGACCAGTCCAGAATCTGAAGTCCTTATTCATCAAACCATGTCATGTATTTCCGGATTTTATGAATTGATGCTAAATTACCCAATTATCACATTGTTGTTGTGGTAAAAACAGCCGTAAATGATTCTGAAGTACTTTTAGGCACTTCAGACTGTTCATTCTCTGATATTCCCTGATTTCCCAGTAGTTTTTCGGAAAAAAATCAGATACAGATTAGTGATCAAATTCTCTACTAGTATATTAGCTAGCTGTAATTCTAAAAACATTCAGTTAGCTTAAACAATGAAATTTAAGAAGTCTGTCCAAATCCTCCAATAAATGAATTGTCTGTGATTATTAATTAAGTGCGGTTGTTTTAAATTTTTATATGGGTGTCGTACTGGTCGGAATTAAGTACCCTTGAAAGAGCATATATCATTGCATGTATCATGTAAAAATATGGAAGCTAAAAAAGATCTGTTTATTTCTTGTGAATTTTGAATATGCATTTATTGAACAATGTGTTTTTTATAACACATTTATTATTAAAATGCTTTTTCTTGCAATGTTTCGGTTCTCTTTTGTGCGTTTTTAAAGAATTCCTTCATTTCACTTCCAGAGATTCCGCTTCTGCTTTCTGTAACCCTTTCATTGAATTTGATTTAATTTGACGCAAAAGCTTTTTTTTCGACTTTCCGTGTCTTTTAGATATCTAGATATCTTGGAGATATAGGAATTTCGAACCTCGTTTAATTTACTAACTAGACGTTTCTCTTGATGCTAACTACTTAAGAGAAGGGTAGCACCATACCATAATGGTAGCACCATAAAGAATCCCAGAGTGTCGATTTTTGACCAAAAAAATCGAGATGACAGTACACCCAAACTAGCGCTGGCAGGAAACATGCCATCTTTGGCAGAAAAGATGCCATTTCCTGGTCATGAGAGTCAAATACGCAAAAAATGAGCTATTTTGAAGCTTAAAAATGGTTTGTATGTTTGCGTGCAGACACCTCTTTCTGTTTTCTTTTATCTTTTCATTTGGGATTGTGCAAAAAAAAGTCCATACGAAGTCAATTGGGATCGAAACCAAGGCCGGCTGGAATGCGAAGTTACTTTACACGACCACGCCATCCATATAGCTGCCAGCGCTATTATAGAGGAGCGTGATAATATTACACCTCATCATAAAATGAAGTTGGAAGGTGTTTTCTAAGCCGATAAAGAAGAACATGAACGAGAATATATCTTACTCTGTCTAGGCCGTGTATTTGGCAAACTATACGAAAAGCTTTCATTTAAATGTGTCTACAGTTTCGCTCCCTCATATTGGCTCTAGCATATATATATCATACAAATGATATACATGTATTGGGGAATAGAACATTTTATGTTATCTTTCAGCTCATTTAATGTAATAAATCGGGATGGCAGAAAATGTGATAAAAATTAACTTTGGGTGTAGATCTCAACGTTTCATGCAATTTTAAGAAATTTAATACACTGCGTTTCACAACTATAGGACCAATCATTTTTTATGAGTTTCCAGAGACATAGACGAAGTCGGTTGAATTGAAGTATATAGTGTAGGATATAAGAACTATCTTCATTTAAAAGACTGGCCATTTGAACTTTATTGTTGTGTTCAGACGCGAAACATTCAAAAAACAAAAATTCCAGTGTTCCATAACTATAGAACCAGATGGAAAACTGTCACTCCTTTAGAAAATTAACGTCTATCCACATGAATTACAATAAGTTTCTATTTCGTTAGTCATCTTTAGTTCTCGATCAGTTCAAATAACCCATTTGGGGTGGTTTTGACCTAGCTGCGCTATGTTGTAGTGTGTAGGAGGATATTGCTCGTTTAAGCTCTTCAAATCACTCATACTGCTAGTAAGCTGCACATACTATTCGTACGATCACTCCTCATTAGTTCTTGATAGGGGTTTGATCTGGTAAACAAGCTGACCAGTCCAGAATCTGAAGTCCTTATTCATCAAACCATGTCATGTATTTCCGGATTTTATGAATTGATGCTAAATTACCCAATTATCACATTGTTGTTGTGGTAAAAACAGCCGTAAATGATTCTGAAGTACTTTTAGGCACTTCAGACTGTTCATTCGTGTTGATGGTAAGCTACTTAAACCAGGCTTTTTTGAGAAAATTCTCCTCAAACCTTAAAAATCTCATCTCCAAAGCTGCGGGTCCTTGAACTAATGTGGAAGCTGGTGCCATGGGTTTCACTATTTCAGGAGAACTTCTTTGATAAATAGAAAATCAACTTGAATAGAATTTCTTTATACTCATACTAGACTTACGGAAAGTGTCATGTAATTTTTGAACTCGTAACTTTGCAGGCGACAGTATTGTAATTCATGTGGAATTGACGTTAATTTTCTAAAGGAGTGAGTGTTTCTCCATCTGGTTCTACAGGGTGGCAACGTGAAAGTGATATACTTTATTTATGCCCTAAAACTCAAACCAGTTTTTATTTCTCTTCGGAATCGATTTTAATAACATCTATAAGTAGTAAAATTACAATGTACTTAGTTGAGTTCAAATTTTTCACCTTTGTGTTTGATAACGGTCCGTAGATGGTTTTCGATGTCATTGCAAGCCGCACGCACAACTTCGTTCGGCATTTCGTTCCCAATCTTTACCAAACGTTTTTTAAATGTGTCCAAACTCAAATGCCAACCTACCTAGCATGTATCCCCAGAGACTGAAGTCTAGCGGGTTCAAATCCGGTGACGATACAGGCCATTCAGATGAACTGATGAAACAAGGCAAATTCTGCATACACCATTTCTGAACGATCAATGCCTTATGTGCTGGTGCTGAATCCTGTTAGAAGCAACAACTGTCTTTCCCAAAAAGCATTTTAGCGCAAGGATGCAAATAGCCTTTGATAACGTGTTGCCAGTAGTACTCCTTGTTTATTTTCACGCCCCTGTCAATGAATAGCAATGGTAAGTTCCCTTCGGTCGATATACCTCCCCAAACCATCACAGCTGACACAATTTGATATCACTCGACTGTTGTTTCATCGGTTGGTATATTACGAAGACATGGTCCATAAACACGGTCATTTTGCTTGTTCAAAGCTGCCTGCAGAGTCAACAATTTTTCGTCCGAAAAAATAATGTTGTGAACTGCGTGCGTCTTCAGCAGCAACCGAGATCTAGCAACCCTGTCGGCAATTTTTTTGCGAGTTAATCCGTGGATTTTTTGCTTCTTAAAAGCTGAATATCCAATTTCCTTTATGATAAAATTTTGTGTGTGTGGCTCATGTTCATTTTACACGCTTTTTTTTTCGGCGAATGGGCTGGATTTCGCGGGAACGTTCCTTCACTGCTTTGATGACCGCTGGAGTCCGAACCCTCCGTTTTTTACCAGGTTTCTTCTTGGGAACAACCGTGCCTGTATCCTTGAAACGCTTGATGGTCATGTAGACAAATAATCTGCTTAAATTCAGATGTGACAGTTTCCTCCTGATCTCAATGTTAGTCAATCCTTGCAGGTGCAATACCCTTATTTGTTCTCTATTTGAATTCATTGCAATTTGCTTGAGAGCGGAACTGAAAACTGACTGTATTTATTCCGAATAAACAGTGTACACGTCACACTTTCAAAATATGCTCATATGTTTGTCAAATACAACGAGGAGCACACAAATACGTGTATCACTTCTATGTTGCCACCCTGTATAGTTATGAAACACTTATGAATTTTTGTTTTTTGAATGTTTCTCGCCTGAACACAACAATAAAGTTCAAATGGCCAGTCTTTTAAATGAAGATAGTTGTTACACTGTATGCTTCAAATCAACCGACTTCTTACATATCTCTGGAAACTCAGAATAAATGAGTGGTTCTATTGCTGTGAAACGCAGTTCTCATCCAACTTTCAAAAAAAAAACTGAGAACCACTATATCGGTTTGGCTGATATATGGGTACTACATGTACCATGTTAGACATTCCGACTACCCTTAGAATGTAACGACGAAAGTTACAAATTATTTTTTTCATATTTAAAAAATTGTCTCTCAAAATCGAAAAAGGAACAACGAGCATTGCCGAAATCGAGGGTACCATGACACACACAGGTTGCACAGTTTTGGACGAAGAATTTAATACGCTCGAACGAGTCTATTTTTTAATTAATTATTTGCCTCACTTTCTCTATTGTTGTTCCCATCCCCTGCATTGGGCTGGTGATGGTGACGTTATTGAGCCGTTTCTGATGCACATCTGCACCTAGCACCATCTCATCCAGAGACACAACAACGTTCAGGACTCGGATAGATAGAGCACGCATGAACAGGTGAACAGGTAGTGCAAGGAACCTGGTTGCAGGCTTGAAATGGCATCGGGCACTGGAATGGGAATGGCATCCTTTTCAGGAAACGCACCTTGTGGCCCCACCATCACCATATCGACGAAACACATGGAGAAATATTTGGAAAACACTATAGAGGATGGAGGAAGGTACGACAACGGGACACACACCGGTCTTCTGCTTCTCGCTTGTTCAAACGTTCGAAAAAAAATCCTCCATACGAAATTATTTTGTTTATTGTGCATGCATCATCCATATGTGTGCAGCAACAGCAGCCGTCGTGTGCCTTCCCGTTTCGCTAGGCCTACGATCTTGCCTGCCTGGATCGACATCGTTAGGTATGTGGAAAGAGAGAGAGAGTGTGGTTATAGAGGGCCGCCAACCGCCACTAACTAGAACTTTCGAGTAGTGCGTCAACGAGGACCGGCGAGAGCGCACAGCAACCGGATATATATGTATTATTTCGGGAATTCTCTACTCCAAATATGTTTATATATGCAGAGAGCAGAGTTCCAGCTGAGGGGAGAGGAGGGTGGCTCACACCAGAGGACACGCGGCAAGCACGGAATTATACAATATACCAAAGTCCTGATATGGAACGCCGAAAGCGATCCGCACAAGCACACAGAGTTTCCGAGTGTATTTCTATGCGAGAAAGACCTCGCCATCGTACACCTCCTCCCCCCCCCCCCCCCCAAACACGGGTACATGCAAACACCAAATGCATCCGGGGGTGGCTCGGGCGGAGATAGAAATTGCATAAAATATGTGGTGTATTGGCGATGCGTTTCGAGCCGGAAGCTGAGCGTCTTCCCCACCCATACTACCAACTAACACACGCACACCGTTGGGCGTCGTCGTCGTCGGGCAGCAGGATTTGGAAACTCAATTTCTGAATATTTACCAAGGTAGAAAGAGTTGCAACGCTCGGTGGTTATAATGTTTAGATTTATTCCGGATCCTTCGATTGAAAAGCGCTTTCATTTGCAATATTCCGATTATCGAAAAACAACTGAAGAGAGACTAGCATCTTGTTCCTCCAATTTGAATGACATTTCAGGATTGATATTTGTTTCGAGTGGTTACTAGGCTTGTTCAATTTACTTACTTACTTACACAAACTAGCGTTGACAGAGAATATTTCATATTCGACAGAAAAAATGCTTTTTCGTGTGTTGAAGAGTGAAATGAAAAAATAAAATCTTTTTCTCTCACACTGAACGTCAGCTTGGAATAGTATCCAAAAAATAGTCTAAACGATGTCAAAGGGGAGTCAAGGTCGGCTGGAATGCAAGGCTGTTTTACACGATTACGCTATTCACATACCTACTGGTGCTGTTGCATTAATGCGTGATAATGTTACACCTCATTATAAAATGAAGTTGGAAAGTGTTTTCTAAGAGTAAAACGGAGAGCATAAACGGAGAAGTATACGAAAAGTATTAACGCGTACTCATTTGCAATTTGTGTCTTGTGAGCTCATATTGCTCTTATATGGCTATAGTTGTGAGCTCATATTGCTCTTATATGGAAGGTTGCACAAACCCGACCGGTGGCCCAGAACCGACCACCCCTTGGATCTCGGGGATGGCCCTACCTACCGAATTTTTAGTAGTGTCAAATGAAAGGTGTCACTATGCTCACAATTTGATTGTTTGGTGACCTTTTTCATGCTCCCTCCATTCTAGCGTCTTGGCGCCGTTTTGTATTCTCAATACTTTAAAAAGATAAATTTTTGACCTGCTGAATATTAGTTAAATGTTCTTGTAGATGTCGAAAAATTACAAAATTAGATAATTTCGATTGCTTATGGTCTGCTCATCAAAACAAGCTACAGTCAACTCTCCCTTACTCGATGTTCTGTAACTCGATATTTTCCCTAAATCGATGAATTTCATGGCACCTTTGATTTTACATGCATTCTTCTCTCCCTAAATCGATACCTCCCTTACTCGATGCCTCTCTTACTCGATGGGCTTTGTTTCATTTTTCCATGGATTTTTACCTCGCTAACTCGATTGATTTTCGCGTACTTGTTTTTGTGCGTTTCTAGCTGTCATTTCAATTGCTATGGGCGAAAGTAAGTATGGGCGAAAGGTGTCTGAAGTTGCAAAAGATTTCAGTATTGCACAAAGTACGGTGTCAACACTATTCAAGCAAAAGGAAAAATGGCATCGGATGGGAAAATTGAATGTGGACAAAAAGCGTATAAGGTTGGTTGGGAACGAGAAGCTGGAACGGTCAATGGAAATTTTTGTCAATCAAGCCAGAGAGAATAATTTACCTCTCTCAGGTTCTATTCTTCGGGAGAAGGCTTGCGAATTTGCCCAGAAACTGGGAATTACCAATTTTAAAGGAAGTTCTGGATGGCTAAGTAAATTTTTAAAACGGCAAAAGATGACATTTCGGAAGCTATGTGGCGAGAGTGCCAGTGTAGATCTCAGTGTAACGGACAACTGGATTTCGCAAACCCTACCCAGTATAATTGCCGAGTATGATGCACGTGATATCTACAATGCAGACGAAACAGGACTTTTCTACAAATGTTTGCCAGACAAAACATTTGCATTTCGATCAGAAACTTGCCACGGAGGAAAATATTCGAAACAACGTCTGACAGTCATGTGTACAACCAACATGGACGGAAGCGATAAACTACCATTGCTGGTCATTGGAAAGAGTAAAAACCCACGGTGTTTCAAAAAGAAGAAATCATTACCAGTGATATACGAGAGTAACACCAAGGCCTGGATGACCTCTATTCTTTTTGAGAAATGGATTATGCAACTTGACGAAAGATTTTCCAAAGAAAATAGAAAGGTATTGATTCGGGAATTATGTGTAATGGGAATGTATCATACTTATATCTCTTTCTCCTCAAAGGGTGTCATGTTCGTTGATAATTGTACAGCGTACCCAAAATCTCTCCAACCAAAGTTTAAATCGATAAATTTGCAGTTTTTTCCACCAAACTCTACTTCAGTAGTTCAGCCGCTGGACTTGGGCATAATCAAGAACCTGAAACAGTACTATCGCCATGAATTAGTAAAACGAAGACTGCTAGAAATGGAGGATACAACGGTATTTTTTTCCTTTTTACATTCATGTTATTCAGCACTCATACTGTATTCAAATATACTCTAGGACCCTTCAGATATATCGGTATTGGATGCAATTGAATTACTTTCACGCTCTTGGATAAACAAGGTTAAATCTGAGACTGTTCAAAATTACTTCAGGAAAGCCGGATTTTCCATAAATGATGATGATGATATTCCGCTGGCAGAATTAATGCGTCGTGAGCTTGCTGCTGTCGACAGTGCAGTACAATTCGATTGTTCATCGTCATTTGATGAATATTGCGAAATGGATCAAAACGTGATTTGCTGTGACCTAATGACTGATACCGATATACTGGAAAGTGTTGAAGAAGCTGAAAAAAACGTTGAAAATAGTAGTCTTATGGAGTTAGAGGAGGTTCAGGAAGTTTCAGCTGATTGTTTTGAAATTACACCTTCGAACGTTAAATCGAACCTAAATAATATGTCCGAAATATTGCAATCAACTGAAAATGTTCCCGTGAAACTATTTGAACATTTCTTTGCGATTGAACAGTTCCTGCGTGATCGTTACAATTTAGTTTTAATTACATACATAATTAATATTTTCTTTGTTAACCTAGTTCCTTTTCCATTTCCAATTCCATTTCACAATAAAATTGGCCTACTAAACAAACATCCTATGTATTTTAAATTTATATTAAAATTTGAGAAAAGAATGTATAATAGTACATGCGCATTAGTACATATAGGGTAAATGTACTAATGCACAAAAACAAATCAATTATAGTAATATCCTGTATACGCAATGGTACCAATTATAGTAAACCCCATGTACCATAATTGGTTTATTCCTAATTGGGTCATATTTTAAGCCCTAATATTGGGACACTTACCCTAACATCATATATTTGCAATTTGTGGCATAAAAAAAAATGAAAAAATGTTCTGTATCTCGATACCTCCCTAACTCGATGGTCCCTTGGATATCGAGTTAGGGAGAGTTGACTGTATATAAACTGAATTCACCTGTTAACTGTAATACACCGTTTTCGTTTCCGTTTCCATTTCCATTGCAATTTCTCTTTCGTTTCCTCTTCCGCTTCTGTTTCCGTTTCCGTAAGTGCAGGTGTTCGTTCACAACACTTCCTTTTGTGTTTACGTAGATAATGATATGTTACCTTAAACCATCAGCTTTTGAAATATTTTTCGAACGTATTGTTATTTTGGTGTGTGTAGACGAACTGGAGAAAAATATCGGAATGGAATAAAAATCAATTTTTTCGGTTTTTTTTCAATGATTTTGTGAATTAACACAATTTTTTGCTAACCAACATAATTGCAAATCCAATTACCATTGTCAACCAGCTTGAAAAAGTCCACTACATCTACACACATCAAGATAAAAATATAATTCGTAAAATATTCCAAAATTGATCCTTAATCAAACAGAATGTTTCGTTTTCGACTTTCAAATGTAGTGAAAAGAGATCTGCATGGTGAGGTACGAAATCGAGTTTGAGTTACTGTAATTACGGACGAACAAATAACGGTTCCATACAAACACGCATGTTGAGAGCAAAAAGAGAGACATATAGTGACACGAAACCGAGCGAAAGTTAACACGAAATAGTTTCACCGGAAAATGTATTGAGAATTCTTAACTTTTCCAAAAATTTTCAAACATTTGTCCGCGTTTGCATCAAAATTCAACATTTCGACAAATCCAAAGAAGGATTTGTAATTTGAATTAAAAGCATTTCTTGTATCCAAATATTTTCTTTTCTGCGTATATATTTTTTTCGAATTCTTATCATGTTCCTCAAACTTGTTCTTATGCGATTTCTCTATACAATTTCAATGCTTTAAACAAAGCCCTATCCTGTTTTATACAAATCAAAGATCAGACAATTTTTCGAATATTTTCATTTCATTTTTGGTAGGATAGCTCATTCATTATCATTCATCAGAATAAATCCCATAAATAATAATGAAATATTATTTTATTCTAATGAACGCATTTATTATTTAAAAACAACCCAAATTATTCATTTATAAAACTAATAAACGTTCTATCTATTTTATTGTTGCCTCATCTTGCACATCTTGCAGCATTGTACAATACAACTCATGTCCCAAAAACTTTTTCTGTCAAATTATGCAGGGTTTGGGTTGCAGGGAATCAAAAAAAAATTCCGAAAATATTCCCTGATTTTCCAGTATTTTTTTCTGAAAAAATCCAGTCATAGACTAGTAATCAAATTTTGTACTAGTTCTGTGGTTGTAGATCATTTGATAAGCAAAAACAATGATATATCTTCGAATCAATGAATTGTTTGTGATTTTTAATTGGGTCAAACAACGACTTAGAAGTCGTAAAAAATAATCAATTCGATTTTTAAATACAGTTCAAAGTTATCTTGAGGGATCCTCAAACAGTAGTACAGAACGGGTCACTTTCATTTAGATTCGGATCAATTTCACGAAATTGTTACGATTCTAACGAACTTTTTTTTTCTTGCAAACTTTCGATTTCCTTCTGTGCGTTTTCCAAATTATATTCGTTTCACCTCGAGAGAGTTCGCTTCTGCTTCCCGTAGCCATATCATTAACCGTGATTCATTTGATGCAAAACCTTCTTTTTTGAAACTTTTCTTGTCTTCTGGATAAAGAGAATGATAATTTCGAACTCTTTGAATTAACTGGCTCAACATTTTTATTAACGTTATCCTTTCAAGGCGAAACATAGCATCATAAACATATCGCATAGCACAAAGCAGAAAATTAACGCCTCTCTTCATCATGCCAAAATCTGACATTCAGATCCATCTGCATCCACTTTATAGTCTTGTTCAAAGACCCGTCGAAACAAACGACAAAGTACAGTTTACAATCTCTCGATCTTGCGGCCAAATGCCTTGAAGGGTGGTTTTGCCTGTCAACTCGTATTTAGTACTGTTATGCTTCCTTCGTACAGATAATAGTAATATTTCCTCTAGCATAGAAATCATATTTTTATAAAAAAAAATATTAAAAAAAAACTCTATACTTTCGCTTCAGTTGACAGTCGGGGATGAACTCTTAAAGTGGCCCTTACACGATCATCCGTACTGACATTACCAGTAATGATATTCATTCGAGATTCAATCCACATGACCATTATTCTTAGGCCCTACACACTTATTTCCTATATCATTATTTTCCTCGTGTCTCTAATTTAATAGATATGCTCGTATTTTTCTATCCACGTCAAAACTACTCACACAAATGAAAATAGTTTGCAGAATCTCGATATTTTTTGCACACAATATGCTTATTTACTAATACTAATGCGCGGATATTATAGCATACCAGGGTAACTGGACATGTAATGATTCATGACAAAGAAGCCGCTTGTGGAGTGCAGCAACTCTTATGAGTGCAAGTGCATCAGTGGAAGAGATTGATACGTTTCCGAAATGAAAATTGTCAATGAAAATTATATTTTCTGTAATAAATAAGTATTCCAATTGATAGTTTGGAAACTTTGCTACAAGCAGTGAAAAAATGTTGAACGAAAATTATTTCTGATGGTTTTTAATTGATGGATGGACAATTGATTTATACTTACAATTACTCTTAGAAATTATAAAAAAATATTTAGAATAGCATGTTTTGAGAATTGAAATAAACATTAGCAATTATTTTCATTGTTTTTTTGACGATGCAAAACTCCCTTTTTGCATAGTCATCTCAATAGCTAATGCTTGCTTCACACGTTCAAAACGTTTCTAGATGTACTTTGTTGTCCTAAAATGTACTTGCCAGTCACTCCAATTTTATGAAATCACATGATCATTTTTAATGTCATCCTGTTGAACTAATGTAAATACTAATGATAGTGTAAGAGCCGCTTAACAACTTTATGATTTTATAGTATCTCTCTACAGGAAAATCTATTTGCGCTGTTTACCCTTCGGACTGACTATGTTCACCTACAGGCCAAAGCATATAACATATACTGAAAGACCTACAGAGAGTCAAACTAGTAAAATGCGATTTTTTGGTATCACTATCTTTTGATTATTGCAACTATCAAAATTCTGATTGGCGGGTTTTCATTTTTTCCAGATTGGTTACAAAATTCCCTGATATTCTCTGATTCGAAGATCAGATCATGATAATATTTCAGCAGTCTACTTTTGCATCCTGGCCCGTGAGCCGATAATGGTAATACATTTTCCCAGATTTGTACAAATCACTGACCCACAGTTTCCTAGGCATCTCAGCACCCGGAGAAACACACATGTAGATTATAGGCCCGGTCAAAATTGTTTCGCCATCATGTTGTCGAGCGACGCATATATATGTACAACAATAACACTATTATAGAAAATGTATCGGTTGCTTCCGACCTGCAGCGCTCATCCCGGGGGTCGTTAAATAAATGAACGGCTAATCTCCGCGTTCTCCCGTTGCCTAAGAACGGAGAGGGGCTTCCCGCAGCAAATGGGAATTTGCATTCGCGATAATTACAGATCAAGGAACGCTTTTCGCAGGCTAACGCACGCATGCGACGCCGAAACGGCAATGGAAACGTTTGTCTGGTGGTATTCGGTAATTCGATCGACAATTGCTTACCACTCGGCCAAGGGTAATTATAAGCACAAAAGCGCACCATATTCCTCTATATTAGAAATAAAGTTCCCATGGTAACTATCCTCGCTATGCACGCAGGGCATAGTCAACAGACCAGACAAACACATAAAACGCCCACGCACAACACGTACAACCGTTATCCGATGAACATGGACGCAACAGAGGCACAGGAAGAAGATTGGTAGAGGTGACTGGAAGCCGCGCGGGTGGTACAAGCGCAACGATAAGGTGGTAATCATACCAGGCGAGATCGGCGAGCTTTTGACGAATGTTATGCCAACTCTTCTTAGGAGTTGGCAGCACCATCAGATCATCAGATAGTAGTGAAACGTTGTGAGTGTAAAGACATGGGTCATTTAAGCAACTAAGTATGCAAATACTTGAAATGTTCAAAAAAGAATTAGACCTCTTTTTGAAACAAGCCAAATGTTTTTCTTAATTTTTAACAAAAATTTTATAACTCAAAAATTATGATACCTACATAATTCTTGTCAAACGAAGAAATGTAGAAAATTGTTTAAATTTTCATAATACCAAAATACTAAAAAAATGTTGGAAAAAAAAATTCACTGGATAAAATATAATTTAAAGTTTTCCTTGATAAAAATACAACCAATCATAATTTTGTTTAAAGTCAAGAGAGCGATATAATGTTTTCGACAAAGTTCTAGATCTTATTAAAATATGAACTTTTGTCGAAGACGTCAACTTTCTATCTTTTACAGTTTTTGGAATCTAAGTCATATAAGAAAACTCCTGAAAGAAATAATGTTTTGCTCGTATCATTTTTGTATGTAAACTCTCACGTTTGAAATGTCCTTGACATGTTTCTAAATGGAGAAAAGTTAGCAGAGCATTGAAAAGGCGATAATTCATGCATAAAAATGTATTATTACAGTATTATTGAACATTAATATTATTTTTCCAAAGAAAAAAAATTAAAAACTTGTAGTTCGAAAAACTTTTTCCATGTAATGTGCCCATCGTCCAATGTATGGCAAACTTGTTGGAAATTTTAAGGACTATTTATATCTATTTTTTCAGAATTTTGAAAAACATATGTTTTCGAGAAAAATGAATTTTAATTTTCATTGATTTGGATAAATCCAAAAAAATCTTTGATAATTTCGAGTTTTTTTTCAATTTTGTTTCGAAAAATCTTAATTTAAAAACTATAAGATCTAAAAAAAGTTGGTCAGAGAATGAAGTGTGAGAAATTATTTAGGTTTTCATAAAAAAAAATCAAATAAGTTTTTGGAAAAAAATTTCCTTGAAAAAATTATATTTTGGAAATTAAAATTTTTAAAGTGTTTTATATGTTTTATATGTCATGGGGTGTTCGGGTTCGATTCCCGTTCTGGCCGGGGGATTTTTTCGTCAAAGAAATTTCCTTCGACTTGCACTGTGATCACGCGTATTCTAGAGCTTGCCCCTCGGAATACATTCAAGGCGTGTTATTTGGCTTAGAAAATCTCAACTAAGTATTAATAAATGACGCTAGTTAATGCATACGTTGAGACGGCAAAAGTTCCACAGGGAACGTTAACGCCATTCAAGAAGAAGAAGATGTTTTTAAAGTTCTAAAAAAATTGATATAAATATTCCTTAAAATTTCCAACAAGTCACCCATGCATCGGAAGATGGGCACATTTAGATGGACAAAGTTTGAAATGTCCTTGACATGTTTCTAAATGGAGAAAAGTTAGCAGAGCATTGAAAAGGCGATAATTCATGCATAAAAATGTATTATTACAGTATTATTGAACATTAATATTATTTTTCCAAAGAAAAAAAATTAAAAACTTGTAGTTCGAAAAACTTTTTCCATGTAATGTGCCCATCGTCCAATGTATGGCAAACTTGTTGGAAATTTTAAGGACTATTTATATCTATTTTTTCAGAGTTTTGAAAAACATATGTTTTCGAGAAAAATGAATTTTAATTTTCAATTTTTTTTTTCAATGATTTGGATAAATCCAAAAAAATCTTTGATAATTTCGAGTTTTTTTTCAATTTTGTTTCGAAAAATCTTAATTTAAAAACTATAAGATCTAAAAAAAGTTGGTCAGAGAATGAAGTGTGAGAAATTATTTAGGTTTTCATAAAAAAAAAATCAAATAAGTTTTTGGAAAAAAATTTCCTTGAAAAAATTATATTTTGGAAATTAAAATTTTTAAAGTGTTTTATATGTTTTATATGTCATATGTTTTTAAAGTGTGCACCCGTGGCCGAGTGGTTAGCATCTCACATTATCATGCCGGGTGTTCGGGTTCGATTCCCGTTCTGGCCGGGGGATTTTTTCGTCAAAGAAATTTCCTTCGACTTGCACTGTGATCACGCGTATTCTAGAGCTTGCCCCTCGGAATACATTCAAGGCGTGTTATTTGGCTTAGAAAATCTCAACTAAGTATTAATAAATGACGCTAGTTAATGCATACGTTGAGACGGAAAAAGTTCCACAGGGAACGTTAACGCCATTCAAGAAGAAGAAGATGTTTTTAAAGTTCTAAAAAAATTGATATAAATATTCCTTAAAATTTCCAACAAGTCACCCATGCATCGGAAGATGGGCACATTTAGATGGACAAAGTTTTTCGAATAACAACTTTTTCTTTTTTTCTTTTGAAAAATGTTTAATTCGTAACATTTTGATGTATAAATTATCGCAATTTCCATGCTCTGCGAACTGCTAACCATTTAGAAACATGTCAAACGTGAGAATTTACATACAAAAATGTTACGAGCAAAACATTTTTTTTTCAGGAGTCTTCATACAAAAATGACCAATATTCCAAAAACTATAAACTATAGTTGACGAAAGTTGACGTCTTCGACAAAAGTTCATATTTTAATAAGATCTAAAACTTTGTAGAATACACTATATCGCTTGTTGGAAACTTGTTGGAAATGGTAAAGACTATTCATATATATATTTTTGGGAATTTAAAAAAATACTTTTTAGAGAAAAATGAATTTTAATGTTTTAAAATAACTTTTTTTTCAGTGAATTTTTTTTCCAACAAATTTTTGGTATTTTTTTGTGAAAATTTAAACAATTTAGGTATCATAGTTTTTAAGTTATAATTTTTCATAAAAAAAAATAAGAAAGAATGGCTTTTTCCAATAAGTAGTCTAATTTTTGTCTTTTTTTGAATATTTCAAGTATGCAAAGTTGCTTAAATGACACATGTCTTTACACCCACAACGTTTCACTGCTATCTGAGATGGTGCTGCCAACGGCCAGTCGAGTTGGCATGAAATTCGTCTTTTAGCTAGAAAGCGTAGCTTAGACAGGATGAACAATCAAGGACAGGTTACTTAGAGACTAGGTCATCTTTCGGTTTGTTTTTAAATTTCATGTGGTTTTGACACTGACAGCTTTTATGCGCAAAAACAGTTCACAGAAACTCAATATATTTTTTGCGATATGAAACCGCGTTGGAATATTGCGAAACTGTTTTTCATTAAGATGTGAGTGCCAAAATAACAATGTGTTTCACAACAAACGACATCAGATTAGGATTGGGCGATCTTAAGAAAAAAATCGATCTTGGCGAATCGGTTTTCTTAAAGGTGTAGTGATCGATTCATTGATTAAATCGAAACCAAAGAATCGATCTTTGCTGAATTGATCTTCGAAAAATCGAAAACTTTTTTCAATTTATTCACTTATTCTATATTAGTGTCTTCTCTTATTCAAATATGGAATGAACATTTCAGATTCCTATTCAAACATCAAAGGCATTTTATTTTGCTTCTCAGCATGAAAGTCACAAAAAAAACTTAAAATTAGAAATTGTATTTTCCAGGGCATTCATCCTGTACCGTCATGGACTTATTTAATTGAATGAGTTTTAAAATGGTAAAATAATTAAAAATTACTATATGTAATTCAACTACTGATGTTCATCCAGAACTCTGCTTACAATGATCCCATAGAATCCAACCGTTCCATACCTTTGACAACCTGATGTCACCATCGAATTTCGTCACAACGTTCACTGTCAGTCTACTGAATATGATGGTGTAAATATAATACTTTACGACCACTTATTTTGCAACAAAGGGATCCAAAGTTTATGAAATTTCTCGGGTGGTTTTTGGTGAGATTAAAATCAATGTTCACTGAAAACAAATTTACATCAAATTTTCTGCGATCAAATCGAAAGATCGATTTTGCGATCTTTTGGACTACAAAGAATCGATCCGAAAAATCGGAAACCAGATAGGAAAAGATCGATCTTCTAAATATCGATCCAACACCGCCCTATGTTTATGAAATTTGACATGTGATTTTTGATGAGATTAAAATAAATGTTCACTGAAAAACAAATTTTATTTTAGAAACGAATTTTCATGATCAAAAAGATCGCAAAGCTCGAATAAAAAAGATCGGATATTTAGAATGCAAGGAATCGATACAAAAAATCGAGAATTTTAAAAGATCGATCTTCTAAGAATCGATCCAAGATCGTTCAATGTTACATTAGATGCCCGCACTTCTATTTTATCCACTATTTGACCCGGCAAACTTCGTCTCGCCCAAATGGATTTTTTTTGTTATCAATACCTTCGAATATTCACGTTTTCTTATCAAGCGAACGTTCATGGATCCAATCGCAGAACATAATTGAATAATCTTCTGATTGACCCTTTACAATTTTCTTTTACTTTGAATTTTCTAGTACTTCTACCAAAACTCGTCATTAGAATATAAAATTATTTTCAGACACAATTCTCGTTCAATATGTTTTAATCACTTGCAAATAATATGTTCCTCTTCTTTATGGAAAACATGTTTGATACAGAAAATATAATGAAATGATGACATCTCAAATCGGACGTTTCTTTCCTCGAGTTTTGCGCTTACCCCTTTGCTTGATTAGTTCTCGAGTGACTCCATTAACGTGAAAATTTGTATAAATTTCGTTTTGGTTCCATTTCAAGAGGAATTATCATTAATCAAGAAAAACATATGAGTTAACATTCAGAAAATAATAAAACTGAATTTCTTTAATTTTTTTACCTAGAAGCAGACATTTTATATATCTTTCCTTTGGTGGTAATATTTCTGAAATTGATCCAGCGAATAGTTAGTCCGTTCTTAAAAAAATGGTCAAAAATATTTTCTCGTTTTGCCTTACATTTTGAAGGTTGTGTGTCTTCAGCGAAGTTTTTCAGAATATCGATTCGAATGGTTGTGAACATCCATTTGAACTTTCACTAAGTTAATACAAAATTTAGAAAAACTAACTTTTTGTACTGTAGATTATGAATAGTTGTGTTTTGTCTTCAATTTTTTTTGGTTAAAAAGAAAAAATGTCACTTTTTCTTACCAAATTATCCGGATTTCGGGTCCGCCAATTTTCAAAAATGGATATATTTAGCAAAAACGATCGAATTTACAGACCATTCTAATCTTAAAACTGTTAAGTGTGGTATCTCATATACGACCGCATGATATAGAGCTACGAAATTATTTCAATCATTAGAATTATTATACGCAGTAAATTTTTGTCGGACGAGTTTGAATCGAAACCAACAATAACGTAGACTTTAAAAAGAACGTTTGAAATTTTAACATAATCTCTTAAGTCAAGGTTCAACTGGCAAAACTTTAAAGCAACTTGTAGCCTCTGGACTTTGCGCACGCTACACACAGTCTTACCATTGAAGCAACACGATGCGGTGACTTAAATCTCCCTAATTAACTTGTCGAAAAGTGTCATTTTCCTTCCGACAGCCAACTTTCAGTGGAATCTCGGCTTTAGTCTAAACGAATTATGTTGGCTGAAGCAAGTACTAGAATGAAAATCGAAAATGGAATTATCTTTTTCACACTCCGGGACCTGATGCGAAGGCGGAGCTCAAGTTATTAGTTTGTTTTCACTTCACATTCCTCTACGGCTTTGATCCTGCGCGTCAGAGCGAGCTCTGCCCTGAACTTACTCTGTGCATAATCTGACAATACGATCTGAAGCACATCCGTTCAGCATCAGAGCAAATCACAAACTTACGATTTGCTGCAGCAGAGACAGTATTTGTTGAGTAGCTTCCTTTTCCCTTCCATAGGATGATATTAGGGTATTGATGTATTTAAATTCTGTGCCTCTGCTGCGTTGGTTTCTCGTATTGGTCAGAGCAATTTAAGGAGCAACGATTAGACCAATCAAAATGTGGGTTTTTCTTTGAGATAATGCATATCATTTTCCAATTGTTCAATAGTTTATTCCAACAGAATTGAAATCTTTCTTTATTGTGATAGATACGTAGAATTATTTCCAATCGATTGATCCAAACATCTCTGCGATGTATCAAAAAATGATCGAATTTTAAGCGTTCGAATTTTCTCATAATTTCATTACATGTTCATTTTGGTTTCTTACATTTTAATTTACGGCAAAAATTAGAGCTAAAGTAGAAAAAATTATTCAAAAAAATACGTTACTATGAGCTACCCTCAAGACTACATAAGCCGAATATTCAATGAAGCATTTCAGGTAATACATACTAAGTAGTTTGTATTTTAAATTTGATCAAAACCGCAATTCTTGAACTTTTTTAGTACGCAACTTTATAAAATTTGAAAACTTTTCCAACCATACTATGGATGGAACTATTGTCTGATATGGACTATTCTCGTGTGAAGCGCAAACACAAAAAGTTGACTATTGCTTCATGAAGTGTTTCATGGCGGCTAAATTAGGGCGATCGCAGTTATCCGTAGATTCTACATTGCTAAAACACTACCAGCTCTCTTTAGCGACGCATAAAAACAACAATGTGTGGAATGCAGATTGAAATCTCCATGAAAGAGGATTTGAAAAAAGCTGGAAGTTACGATTAACATGATGAAACTGTGCGTTGCCTCAAGGATCTAAAAATGGCTGGACTTTTCGCAATTTTTAAGCTTTTTTTAGCAACAAACGCATCAATCTATGTGCCCCTCTAAGCACAATGTTCCCATGACCTAGACGGAACCATGCTGTCTTGGACACAACCGTACCAACCCTTTTTTTTCTATCCACCCATAAATCTCCCACCATGTGGTACCTGCGCCTCCAGCATCCGGCCCTACACCTGTGAACGGTGTTTCTAATCGGGAAACTATCCGACTGACTCCGTCAGCCCGACTACTATCACCGACCAGCCCGTCACTACTAAACAAAACGCTTAGAGGTAACACGTAAAATAATTTCTTTTAGGTTATGGGCTTTGATGTAGGTGCCCCTTTGCAGTGTACGACACGCGGTGACCCTAGAAGTTTCTTCGGGGCATGTCTTCTTGAGGGGGCACCAATTTTGCGCGAACCGGACGCCTTCGGCGTAGATACCATCATCTGTTTGGTTGTACTTCGCATATCGCATTCAAGCGCGAACGACTCGTGCACAACTTGAACCTCTTTTCAGTGAAGCCACTATCGCGTTGATCTATGTGTTCCCCGCCTACGAATGCTCCACAGAAACTCAGCGAGCTCCGCCAGGCATAACACAATGCTAGGAACCTACCAGCTCACGTACTTGTCGAGCGATGTTGTTTTGTATTTTGTGGATTCGATCCAAGTCCTAGTATCTTAGAGGACTTGAACTTTTTGCCACAAAAAAACCTTGATCTGAGTGTTCTCCGCCGGCGAAAGTCCCACGAGTTGAGGGATGAGGTGTAGAATACACCGCTACCTCAAGGAACTCTGCTGTCCAGGAACACACGTTTGGATGGTGGAATACATTCGGACATGTCTAAATTAGGAACATGATTAAAATTGGATTACAAGGCGGTCTATGACAAGGAAGGGTGATTTTTGAACTGGTCCAAAAAACGCTTTCCTCTTCAAATGAAGAAGTTTTTTTGCCGTATAGCAAAACAACCAAACTCCGAATTTATGTGCCGTGAGCAAAGCAAACCATAGTACTTACAGGAGTGCGAAATATGCATGGGCACGAAAAGATGGAAGCGTGTTTGAGCCAGGTTCAGGGGATTTTGAGGTTTTCGGGGATCGTTCCAACAAGTATGAACTAGTAGGTTCGGTGTATTCACAGCGTCAGTTGTCAGTGCGCACTGACAACGGATCGAAACTTGGCCTCTAATTTATATTTTGAACACAGGCAAAAATCAATGCAATACAGGTAGTGCAGTAATAGGAGGAAGTGAAACTACCCTCAGTAAATTTGGATGGAAAGATCGGTTAATAAAGGTGGGATATTACCCACCTTTATTAACTGATGGGATATTACCCACCTTTATTAACTGAAGCTGCGGCATATATTTTCAAAACATATTCAATATCGATGAGGATCTCCGCTGCCAGATGGTTGTGCGACCGCCTATCAGGCGAACGATAGTGACATTAATCCTAGAACCCTCAATCGATTGATCTTCTAACTAGGCTTTTTCGAGGCTAGAGGCTTTCGAACTGGATTATTCAAATATTTTATGATAAAAAATAGAATCAATCAAATTAATCATTACCGACGTGCAACAAACAGCCTAATGTCATTCTACGACAACTGGGGGGTAGTGTTTCGAAACCAATTTTTTAATTCTCCAAATTTTTTAATTTTTGCTAATTTATTATCCTGCTTGAGATTTTTTGAGAGATTTTGTATTTCATAAAATGGGAGTTGCTTTAAAAAATATCTCTACTGTAGAGGCATTTGGTGTGTAGTCCAATATTTTTCTTACAAATTTCAAATATTTTTCATTTGCATTTCAGGAATCAAAATCAAAAATCAGTCCAGCGACTCAAAAAATTTTTTAAATGATATATTCTGAATAATGTTGGGGACATAACCGGATAGACGTAGGATTGCCCCAACGGCTATCAATGTTAATAAAGTATTTAATATCCAAACAATTTTTCAGTATCTCTTAGCAAAATTATTTCACCAACGCAGCCAAAAATATTATTGTAAATAAAAATAGAAGGCCAAATTTGTAAGTACAAAACCCGAAGAAGGAATGGTCCGAATCGAGCCGTCTTTATTTTGTTGTATTCGTCGCTTCCCGTAGATCAATATAGAAAAATATATGTTATATAGAAATGTATATGTTCTACAATTACATCATCATAAGTGTTGTTAATCCAATTGGACGTTTGTGCCAACGAAATTCATTTTTGTTCGAAAGTGAAAATTTTGAGTCGAAATAACGCATATTGGTAGGCCAAATGTGATGGTAAGCGCAAATCCCGAGGAAGGAATGGTCCGATTTGAGTCTTTATTTTATAATATTTTCTATATCGAACATGTATTCAATACAACGGAGAAACATGTTATTTTCAAGTGATTGAAGAATCTTGAACGAGACTTGTATCTGAAAATAATTTTATATTATAATGATGAATTTTTCAAGAAGTACTAGGAAATTAGTACGAAAACGTGAATGTATTCGTTTCAAAAATCAAGAAAATAATCATATAAAAAACAATTTTGAGTGAGACGAAGTTCGCAGGGTCAACTAGTATATAACATAAATAATTTGTTTTCCTTAATATTTTGACGTGATTTTTTTCTTAACTATTTTAGATTCATCTTCAAAATATAACCGAACTTTTACTCATTTCAGACCCATACAACAGTGAAGCTACAAACCACACAAGAACAGTTTTCGTCGGTACCTTCCCGGGAGACTGGACTGGAAATCATCCCTCACTGCTCAAAAGGGGGTTTCGGATTTTATTTGTTTAATGATATTTAAATTTTCGTTTATTGGCGGTTCATTTACTTTTGGTTTATCAATTGATTAATTCTAAGTTACTTATTTATGTGTTTGTGGGTCATTGTTTTTTTTAAGTTCTTTGGTTAATTTATTACTTCGTTGACCGTTTTGTAGTTGTATCGTCTCACTGACTTATTGCCTAATTTTTTTATATCTGTTTTCTTGTTTTTTTTTGTTATATTCGATTGATTACTTTATATTTTAGTTCTATCGTTGGATATATTTCTTTCAATTTAACGAAATTTTTAATCGTTTATTACGTTGGATTTTGTTGTTATTTTTATTGGACATATACCGGGCGAACACGATTATATACAGTCTCCGATTTCTTTTCACTGAATATAATCGAGTCAAAAACAAACTTCATTTATTTGTTTTTATACATAAGTTAAGACCCCTACATTTAGACTCACCGTCAGCTATACAACCATAGAAGTAGTACTGAGCGTGCTTTACCAAGTAGGTAGGCATCGAACAAGGACAATGATTAGAAGCAGGGTAAATAAAAGATTAGCCGCTGACTAATAGAGATATAGAAAATACGCCTGTGGCGAAACGGATAAATGACTGTTTCTTGCCCGATGTAAGAATGTGAAACTATGTGAAATAAATAAGTTCTAGTCTAGAGTTGGGGAAATCGATTTTTTTTCGATGCCAAATGATTTGAAAATGCATAAAATGTTGAGATCTGATGTCAACTCGAAAAATAATTTTGGCTGAAGATGGACCTTCTGGGACCTAGCCTGAGTGGCAATGAAAGTATGGAAGAAAAACAATCATCGAATTTAACCTCTTCCCGTATTATTTAATACGTCACAGATCAAGTGATTTTTTTTCGATTTTCCTAATTTCATGTCCAAAATGGTATGATAACCACTTCATTAGGAAGGTAAAATTCCACCAGCAGGCGAACAGGGGGAGAACGATGATGCAATCAGCAGAAACGAAGATGCAATCGGCTGCACTCGTCGATGCAATCGTACTCACACATAGTGAGAAGTGTAGTTTTAAGTTTTCTTTTTCTTTATTCTGTTAGTGTGTAAGGATGTATAGATTTAAGTTTTTCCTCATTCTGTTTGTAACCATTAGAAGAGCAACATCAATTATATAAGTGAAAATTAAAACAGCCTTTTCTTGAAGAAGTGTCCCACTGAAGCAGTAGCAGTGAAATCCAATCTGGTCAACTGGGCGACCAACGTAGTTTCTATCCTCCGTTGTCTTGTGAGTCACTGGGCGACAAACAAGCTACGAATGTGTTCGATCCTGTTGTCCTTTTGCCAGCATCGTGTTGTGGAGCGGTTAATGGTGTGTTTTAACCGCTGAAATTTCTCTGCTGGTGTTGCTGTGTGCCGCTGCGGGTGAATTATTTTGTGTTGTTTTACGGCGAATCTTCGCCGTGGTCCTTCGACGAGTCAGAGCAAGCTGCGATCTGAGTGTGCGATCGTCAGCGACTTTATGTTGTGTTGAGACAAAACACGGATTTTCAGGTGAAAAAACGCACTGCTATATATTCTATCGTATAAACAAAAATGAATCGCCAATGTGTTGGTAAGCGCAAAACTCGAGAGAGTAATACAGTCAACTTTCCCTATCTCGATATCCAAGCGGACCATCGAGTTAGGGAGGTATCGAGATACAGAACATTTTTTCATAATTTTGACGTAGAACTACGTCTTTCATTAAGGGTGTCAAATCAGAAAACAGGTCACGTTTTTATGAAATAAAGTTAGCGTTAATAACTATTTTTGCCGCGAACGGATTTTGGCGATTTACATACTAAACGAATCGGAAATTCCGTAAGATTTGTTTAATATGCCATACAATAGAATCCCCTGGTTAGTAAATGGTTAAAATTCATGAAAACTTTAAGCGTTTCCATTTTCCCATACATTTGTTCTGTCCATTTGAGTGCTTTCCCGAACAGAGATATCAATAATGAGGCAATTATCGACGACCAACGGAGGGGAAATCGTAGGATTTAAAGTCTCCGTGAACAAAGGAAAAGAAGAAGAATGAAGGGGAATACTTGCCTAGAGTATAAACAGTGGATCTCGCTGAGGCAAATTTTCATTCGGCCTTAGAGATGGGCAAATCAGCTCATCATGGTGAGCGGCTCAGAGCCGTTCAGCTCATACAAGAGAGCTGCTCATTTGGAACAGCTCTTCAACTCAGTTGAATTTTGCGGTTGTCCACACAATTTCATAACTACCATGGGACATTATATAGTGTGCATTTTCATAATGGACGGAAAGCAAAAAAATAAACGAATTTATTATATAATTGTAAACGAACTAAAACTAATATGAATTCTAATAACATGATATAAAACAAAAATTGAATGCTGATTTCCAACATAGAAGATGCTTAGGATATGCTGAACTTAAACAACAGAAAGAACAGCACTAGCCAAATAAAATGCCTTCAGAAATATTGGCCGACACAACGTCTTTTGATAAAACTACCGAGATATTTTTGCATCCAAGTATATAAAAATAAATCCACTAATAGGCGCAACGAGAAATAATTCTTCGCGATGACAAAGGTAACAAAAAGACCATTATCAATCATTAGCATTTATGCCGGGTTGTTACTGAATTGTTTTGATTCAGCACGCGGAAATAAGTTTATGTGTTTCAGCAGTCATGTTTAAATAACAATATAATATAGTAATTTCATTTACAAGCATATAATAATGTTTATTATTTTGTTTGGTAACGAACGATTGAATATCTTCAAAACAAAAACCTTTTTCCTATCTGGCATCTCTGCTAAAGCTAAAGAACGAAGAGGGACACACGAAAACAAACTGACGTCATATCATAAAACGTAGGAGACGAAAAATTCTTTCGCGTCTCAAAATTCACACTCTGCAGCTTTTGCGCTCCACAGCTATGCAGCTCAACAGCTCAACAGCTCAGCAGCTCATCGGCTCAACAGCTCCGTAATGAGCTGATGAGCCGTGTTGTTTTGATTGCGAACCGATCCGAATCCGCTCACTAAAATGAAGCGATTCGAATGAACAGCTCATGAGCGGATGGCACATCTCTATTCGGCATCGGACTGTTGAGTAATCCAGTTCACTTTGCTTTCGCTGCGCTTCGATCTAAGATTTGACCCCACCAGTGGTAATCCAACTTGGAAATCGTCGTTTGATTTTTCGGTTCGTTTTTCGCGTTATTCGTATCGTGTGTTCTTTTTTCCGCGTCATAAATTGGACGCTTCGCGTAGTGTGCGATGAGAAAGAAGAAGAGGAAGGCAGGTTCGAGCCCTGCAGAAAACGAACGCATTGCCAGGGGCAATAAAATTTCGAGGTAAGCGTCATCTAATGATGCACGCGGTGTTGATGCAGTGAAAAGCGCTCGCACTGAACCGAGCCTTCGCAAATGTGACACCGCACCGAACAACAGCGAAGTAGGCGATTTCGGCGCGTCGGTCGAAAATGTAAACGCACAGGCAGCAACCAAAATCAAGCTCCCCCCGCTGGTGGTGAAGGCAGTCGCTCTTGACAAACTCATCAGCGAATTCGCATCGATGGGTGTTACAGCAGAGTACAAGCTGTGTGGCATAATTCAGTCTTTTTCCAAGCAGTTAACATTGTTTATTTTCCGTCTTCATAAGGGCTTCGTTAGTGCCTTTGAGAATGCATCAATGCATTAAACTGACGTTATGGCGAAGCAGACGTTAAGGTTGTGCACCAAAAAATTATTTGGGAATACCAAGCTTCTTGAATGTCTTACTGGAATGTTATAAGTTATTTGGGTTCGCGTGCCAGTCGCAAAACTGCCTTCAACTAGGACTGCATTTGCGCTAATATTGATCATAATGAAGCATTGCTACTGTTTTCGAGGTTGTTATTAACAAAAAGAGTTTATTTCTCTTGTTTAGTCATCAAGAAAGTAAATGTTCTGGAATTTTGTATGTGATAAGGTTTCGCTTACCAGTAGCAAAACTTCCTCCACTAAGGGTGATAGCTGCGCTTCTCTCGAGCATGAGAAAGTAATGCAACTCTTTTCGAGGCCAGTAATATTAACAGAAGCGTTTCTTTTGAGAATAGCGCAAAATGATGAGAAATGTTTATATTGCTAGTAGTTTCAAGCCACCAATGTATGGCTCTGTATGCATACTATGGTGAACACTTGTTTGGCGCTTGGTTTACGCTTAGTTTGTACGAACGATATCTAGAGGTGCGATTCCTTTGAGGCAATACTAAATAACATGTACATTTGATACTTGCAAGTGTTGTCATTGTTGTTGTTTACATGCGGTGCCAAAGATATATTGATGTAGTTGTGAGATATGGAATAATGGTGCTGGTGCAACATGTATATAATCGACTGTAGCCGAGTCTATGTCAATTTCGAAAAAGGCCACCGGAATAGCCTTCGAGGTAAATTTTCAATGCATTGACATGAAATAAATTGCGACATACGATTGTTTTGCGAGGGCAAGAATGAATCATCAATCAATTATCGTCAACTGATTCTACAATGAAAAAATCATTTCAGAGATTATTCTACTAAGCAGTTGTTTCTAAAATTTCACAGCATTATAGAATAATATCCGAAGGTATAAACAAGCGACTTATATAAAATAACAGCGTAGTTCTACGGTCACAACCTCCTATAGTTCTGCGGTCACAACCTCCTATATTTTTTTTATGTCATAAATTGTCATATATAAGGGTAATGTTAAAATTTCCAGATTATGGTATGAATATGAATTTCTGATTCTTCGCCTCAAAGTGAGAAAACACCTTTCTCACATAAAAAAAAAATCCAGAATCTCTCAGGAGGTGATAGATGGTTATATTTAACAAAAACAATCGTTCTACGCATATGTTCGAATTTCAACGATAACAGAGTTATAGAACTTTTTTTTTGTTTCGGACTCTGTTGCTTCCATTGACTTCACATTGAAAAGTACGCTACGTAAACCGACAATGAAATGTTGAAATGTTCAAATAGTTTCACAGGAACATTTTCAGTTGATTTCAATATTCCGGACATATTCAGGTTTGGTTTGATTTAACGTTCGAAGGAGTAATTTCGACACAATCATCTGAACCTTCCTGAATATTCTCAAACCCGATAGGACTACTATCTTCAGCGTTTTTATCTGCTTTTTCAACACTTTCCAATATATCGGTATCTGGCATCAGATCCCAACAAATCACATTTTGATCCTTTTCGCACTAATCATTAAAGGACGTTGAGCAATCGAAAGGTGCTGCATTGTCGACATCAGCAAGCTCACGACGCTTTAATTATGCCAGCGGAATATCACCACCATCATTGATCCATTTCTCAAAAGGCATTAAGGCCATCCAGGTCTTGGTGTTGCTCTCGTATATCACGGGTAATGGCTTCTTCTTGAAACATCGTGGGTTTTTACTCTTTCCTTTCCATTTTCATAGTTTATCGCTTCCGTCCATGTTGCTTATGCTTTAAAGTTGAGAATTCCCAGTTTCTGGACAAATTCGTAAGCCATATCCCGAAGAACAGAACCTGAGAGAGGTAAATTATTCTCTTAGGCTTGATAAGCCAAAAAACCATTGACCGCTCCAGGTTTTTGACCAACTTTATATGCTTTTGGTCTAGGTTAAATTTTCCATTCCGATTCCATTTTTTCTTTATCTTGAATTGTGTTGATACCGTACTTTGTGCAATACTGAAATCTTTTGCAGCTTCAGACCCCTACCGTCCATACTTTTTGACCTGCTCGATGATGCTCAAACGTTGCGCAATGGTTAGCGTTTGAATTGTTCGCTTGAAGGGTTTTTCGTGGTTTTCCATACTTGAAAAGAAATTTCTTGATGACACGAACACTTCGTCTTCACTTTCAAGAGCGATTGAAATAAGAGTTAATAAAGCACAAAAACATGTACGCGAAAATCAATCGAGTTTGGGATGGGAAAATCCATCGAAAAATGAATCAAAACAAACCTAGTAAGGGAGGCATTGAGTTAGGGAGGTATCGAGTTACAGAACATCGAGTAAGGGAGAGTTGACTGTAGTACGATTCGAGCTGTCTTCATTTTATGATATTTTCTGTATCAAACATTTATTCCGTGTAACATAGAAACATGTTATTTGCAAGTGAACGAATCTTGAGCGAGAATTGTGTCTCAAAATAAATTTATATTATAATGACGAGTTTTGGTGTAATTGAATGAATAGTTTTGCGATTGAATCCACGAACGTTTGCTTAGTAAGGAAACGTGAATGTTTGAAAGTGAAATTATTTATATCCAATTTGGTCGGGACGAAGTTCGCCGAGTCAGCTAGTCGTATATAAAATTCTCGGCTTATTGCTGTCTTGCTAAATTGGAATATTTCGAATCTTTTAGTTATTGATTCGTTGGTCATTCAAGTATTGAATATGGATATCACGACTAATTCATTGCCTCCAATTTAATATGACGATCATTTGAAGTGGTCCATTAGTTCGAAGGTTATGAATTTTAGGAAAAGTCATTTGTGGAAAAAAGGAGAGAATTGATTTTTCGGACCACCCTACAAAGGAAATGGCCACCCTAATAATTAAATCAAAAATACGGATCTAATGTTTTGCGATGAAGAACAAAATTACCAATTTTTAAGAAAATCAAACTGATTATTTAGGTTGCCCTCCATGCCAATTGTCAATTGAAGAGTGTGTGTGCAGTTTAGTCGACAAAAAATATTTCACTGTTAAATGGAATATTTAGAGAATATTCTTCTTTTTCTTCATTAATAGTTCATTTGTATCAATAATGTCAACATAATAAAGCACCGAACATACAGAGTGTGGGACGAAAACTTTTTGTTTCATCCACCATTTGCAAAAATCAAATGATCCAATCAATTTCCTACAAGAGACTCGCTCGGCCAAACCAAATCTAACAACACTGAAACCGGCAAACCCTCACAAGAGGGAAAAACCTTTGCATGAAATAATAAAGAAACAAAAGCCGCTGCTTCCCTACCGCTTTCCACCGTTACTGCTGCTGCCACCACCAAGGGTACGATCACCTCGTGCCGACGAAAAAAAAATCTTAGGAAAATTACGGCCACCATCATCGAGGAAGAAGAGGCAAAAGAATGTCTACAGTATTTCATCCCCACACAACACACACCAACCTCGCACTTCCTTTTCCACTCGCATTCGTGAATTTTCCTAAGCCCGCAGGAAAAAGGCGGTGGAAAATAGAACGAGTTTCCACCATCCACCCACTCCCAAAAACTTGTATTTTAATATATTTATATTTAATACAAAAACCACCCTCCCCTCTAAAGGTCCGTTCCGCAGCCGGAGTAAAAGCGTAAGCTCGCTTGCTCGCTGGCTGCTTCCGAGGCGCTTCTGCCTTTTTCCATCAAAGCGTAAGCCAACCCACACCCCACCATTCGGCAACGTGATGACGACGAAGCGTCGGCGATGGTACGGACGGGAAAAAAAAGATTCTACCACCCACCACCCAAACCTATTTTCTCGGATGTATACACTTTTCCTTCGCTCGGGGTTTCATTCCTTTAATCTATAACCCTGCTTCGAGTGCAGCAATACACCGACATCCCTTGGCTCCCTCCACCACCTCTTCTGTTTTTCTGTCATGCTTTTTGAGAAGGAATCTGCAAAGCGCGCGAAAAGTTTACAAACACAGTAGACCTAAGTCCCACACACACACGCACACATTTAAACACAACTATACCCTACAACAACAGCACCCTTTTGCTACTCTGTCGCTGCCGCCGCCGTCACCATCGAAGCAAACTCGCAGCACATTTCGGAAACTGTGCCGACTTTCGTCGTGTGACGACGACAACGCTCAACGACACTGCTAGGATGATGCTGCCCTGAAGGACAACAAGCGTGCAACCCGGGATTGCCCTTTGGCGGCAACAAAGCAGCATAGAAAAAAAATACAGAGCGGCAGTAATGAGGAACAGAACACAACTTCCCGCCCCGAAGAGTCGACGGGAGTTTCGAAAACGGGAAGCCGCTGGCAGCGGGAGAAACCATCCCTTCGAAATGTCATTCCGCCAGGAAAATCATCCGAGTTCCATTAACCCGATCAAAGAATGAAAAACTAAAAAAATTGATTTTGATTTTTGAAAACTCTCCTGATAATAAATCGACAAGTATATGAAAGAATATCAACCAAAAAAAGAACCTACATGTTGGTATTTTTTTAGAAACCCTTAGAAAGTAAATCATAAAAAAATAAAACGTTCAACATAATTTCACAGGTAAAATCGCATGCAAATTCCATTTGATATGTTACTTTTCTTAAATGGTTACGATTTCACAAAGTATTGAAATTTATAAAATTTTCAAAAATTCATATCTCCATTTTGTTGAGTTTACCACGGCATCACTTTACGTGAACTTTGTTAAGTTGGAAGGGCTTTACAATAAAAATATAAAAAAAAAACATTTTCCAACAATTTTGTCGATCATCGTATTTTTATTTTTTGAAAGAAAGATAAATAATTTTAAATACGCCCTTTTGAAAAAACAGTCTTGATCATATGATAATGAACAACATGTCGGTGAAGATACCAATAACTTTTTTTTTCAGCATATAGTCAAGTCCAAAGGCAAATTTTTTGAGGCGATGGAATTACATTATTTTTTCATTTGAATTAGAAGCACACCATCCTATGAGAATATTCTGAGATGGTGGACTCTTGGAATTGACCCATCTGATCATAGGAACTATTTGAAATTTCAAGTAAATTTACGAAAATGGTCATGTTCTTAGGCAATTTTTTTTAGGCAAGATGTCCATTTGATCCATTTAGGACTTGACCATTTTCGACACCTCAAAAACCATAAAAACAAAATTTGGGATAGTGGACTTTTCCGTTTTCTCTCCAAACGAAAAGTCCACTGTCGGTCTGATGGAACCGGCACAAAAAGACGGAAATTAAGTGTCAATCCCCAAGGACCGACGAAGGACTGAACGTGTTAATAAATAAACAGTAAAAATCTCAATCAAAAAGTAGAGTGGTCTGTTCCTAAGGACCGTATCGTTATTTATGGGTACGCTTTAGAGTCTCTGTCTGAAAAAGACTATAGCTTGTTTTGACAGCTGTTTATTTTTCTCCTGTTGTTGACACAGTTAGCGTTCAGTTAGCATTGTTAAAAGATCGTTTTTTCCTAAAAGTGCAATCATGAGAGGGCTAACAGAAGAAAAACGAAAATCCATTGTGACCAGATACTGCTCCGAAACAGGAATATCAATGAGAAAATTGGCGAAGGCGGAAGGAGTAAGCGTCCATGCGGTCCAAAACGCTATCAAGCGATTTGGTATGTATAATACATTGAAGGATCTACCCGGTCGCGGCAGAAAACCTGGGCCATCCAAGCCAAACTTGGATAAAAAGATTTGCAGGCAATTTGAAAGAAAAAAGGAATTATCGATACGGGATTGCGCAAAAAAGTGTGGAACATCAATCGGTATGGTTCAACGTGCCAAAGAACGTAACTCACTGAAGGCATATAGAAAGCAAAAATGTCCCAAACGCAGCCAAATTCAGGCAAGTTCCGTGAAAACCCGTGCCCGTAAGCTTTACGATGGGATTTTAAGCAAACGCGAACTGTGCATCGTCATGGATGATGAAACCTACGTCAAACTGGACTACAAAACTCTTCCTGGGGCACAGTTTTACACTGTAAAGCAAGGAACAGATGTCCCGAACGCGGAGAAGTCAATTTTTTGCGAAAAATTCGATAAGAAAGTGCTGGTTTGGCAAGCTGTTTGTCAATGTGGCATGAAATCATCTCCTTTCTTCACTCTCGGGAATATGAATGGTGAAATTTACCGGAAAGAATGTCTCCAAAAGCGTGTGTTACCGCTCATCCGAAAGCACACTGGTCCGACACTATTTTGGCCTGATTTGGCATCATGCCACTATGCACGTTTGACCTTGGATTGGTATCGCGAGAATAATGTCGATTTTGTGGAAAAGGAGATGAATCCTCCAAATTGTCCGCAAATAAGACCTATTGAAAAATTTTGGGCTTTGATGAAGGGACGACTGCGGAAGAAGGACAAGGCAGCCGATGACCTTGAGCAGTTCAAAAAGGATTGGATAAATGTGAGCAAACAAGTCGATGAGACGGTTGTCCAGAACCTAATGAGGGACATCAAGAAGCAGGTGCGATCATTGGCGCGAAAATCAGAATCTTGATTATTTTTTACTGTTACTCCTTTCTTTCATTCATAAGATACAATATTTTGATATCAGAACTGAAAAATAAATGCAATATTTGAAATAAAGCTGTGTTTTGAGCGTACCCATAATTAACGATACGGTCCTTAGAGGCACGGACGCGAAGATAGTTATCGCATAGTATCGGTGCGTCGAGTATATTGGAAATTGCCTAAAAAAGCACCAGCATCGAAAAAGCATGAGGCATTGAAGACAGTCTCCACATACACACACACGTGTAATTCTTTTCGTTGGGTGGTCATCGAGGCAGCATTGATTGCCAGTGGGCGTCGAGCTTCGAGGAGATGAAACCGAAAAGATGTCATCATAATGTGGCAATTCTGCTAAGAAATTTGAATTACGTTGAATTGAAAGCGTTTATTTTGTTTTTTTTTTGTTTAAAATATAATGCTGCAAGCAAATGCATTTTGTTTTGTAATTTTTTAATCAAGTGCGTCGAAGGTCGAGAAGAAGAAATCGAAATGATATCCTCGTTTCTGACAAATAATCTAATTGTGTTGAAACGAAAGAGTTTATTTTGTTTCCTATTTAAAATATAATACTGCGAGCAAATAGGGTAAATGATCTTCGTTTGTCCGATTTAGGGTGTAACTAGTAAATGTAAACCGATTTACCTTCATGAAAATGACATACAATCAAGACGAGTTTGGGTTTGTTGAGAAGCCCCAAGTCTCTAGTTGCTAATACTACCATAAGACATTATTCAAATTTTTATGTTTTTTAACGATTTTTCTCAAAAAGTAATTATGCTCACGGTTTGTCCACCTCTGATCATGATTTGTCCGAAAAATGATCATGGTTGTCCGGTTTTAGAAATCACCATTTTTGAATGAAATTCAAAAATTTCGAATTTTCAAGTAGATATTGCATTTTTCATTGCTTGAGTTTACTGTCATCATATTAATCCGTTCATAATTTAGGCTTTCTTCAGAATATTGCCTTTTCTTGGGCATTTTAAAAGTGTTCACCTCAACACACTCAACACAGAGAAACTTTATTTCTGCTTTTGCTGAATATTTTGCCTTTGCTAAATACAAGTTATTTGCTTACAAGACATATAACTCGTAGACATTTTACCTTTCGAATGAAGGATAATCATGTCACTTCGTTCAGTCGACAAAGAGGTTTTGAGGCTCAAAACCTTTTGCCTCCAACGTAACGTTTTCGTTTTTGAATTTCCTTAAATATTCATTCATCCATTCATTGAAAATTTATTCAGATTCAACTTCAAACAAATGACCACCAAACCAACGATAGACCTACGTCAACCTTGCGGTTATACCACAGGTACAACCCACTTCAAATCAAAATCAATCAAAAAGATTATTGATTGAAAAAGAAAAAAGCACCTTTTGAATTAGTAACATTTCAAATCGACCACTTTATATGTGTTACTATCTGACCCAGTAAACTTCGTCCCGCCTAAAATTTATTTTTCGTTATCACATCCACGTTTTCTTACTAAGCGCACGTTCATGGGTCCAATCGCAGAATTGTTCATTAATTAATCTTCTAATCTACCCTTTAAAATTATTTTTTAACTATAAAATTTCAGTACTTCTACCAAATTTCGACTTTATAATATAACATTATTTTCAGAAACAATTCTCGTGCAAGATTTTTCATCCACTTGCAAATAACATGTTCCTCCGTTACATGGAATAAATGTTTGATACAGAAAATATGATAGAATGAAGACAGCCCTGAATCGGAATTCCTTTCTCGAGTTTTGCTCCTAACAACATATTCGGCGATCCATTTTTATTTATATAGATAGAAGATGATATAGGATTGCGTTTTATCACATTAAAATCCATTTCCACTTTCGAATGAAGATCAATTTCGTTTCCGCAAACTTAAAATGGACTAACAACGCTTGTCAATATGAAATTGTAGAACACATGCGGTTTGAATTTTCCCATTTTCCTTCAGAGTTTTCCGAAAATTTTCAATTGTCATGTTTGGTTGAAATATCTGCATTAAATTTATGGGACCCCCAGAGGAGAAAGGGGTGTCATACCATCATAGAAACATTTCTCGTACCCAAAAACTCTCACAACCAAATTTGGCTTCATTTGCCTGATTAGTTCTCGAGTTATGCTGAAGTTTGTGTTTCATTTGTACGGCAGGCCCATGCCCTTAACCCTCCTGTACTCGCGTGCAAAATCATAACACGTATACTCGCGCACGGTGTCACAGACCGGAAATTGAATTCTCTGAAATGTTGCCATTGTGTATTTTTCAGGCTTTATTGGCATTTATTTGAATAAGAAGGTATGATTGAATGAAAAAACTCCAGAAAATGCGTTTTCTTCGTCTTTATTATGTTTTAATAGTCATCTAATTCAGCCGCCTCAAAATAGAGTAACTTTTGATACTCCAACACAAATAACGAAATTCGAGTTTTTCGCTGTTATTAATTAAAAGTAAGCAACTGAATCTAATTCATGGAAGTATAAAGAGCTATAAAATAACATAAAAACGTATTAATCGATTGTGGTTTTATTGGAGTAAGAACAAGTACTTAGCATAACTGCATGCTCGATACAAACATATTTTTTACATTTCATGCAGTTCTTGCGTGTATAAAAGGATTTCTAGGAACTTCCTTTTCTTTTTCTTGTTTTCTGGTCGATATTGTCCATTAGAAAAAAAATATCCCCGAAACTGTAACTGTTAAAAATTAACATACCCATTAGTTTATAGTTTACTGTTTACAATTCTTCCTCAAGTGAAATTCTCTCACAAGTGTGTAATGTATGACCATTATATTTAGTAATTACTATACGAAAGTCAAACATTTAAATTATGCTTTTGAACGTGTGAATCTAACGACGAATATATCGACGAATAGTTAATATATGGATCCGTTCAATCCAGTTACAAAAAAGACTGAAATCAAATAAGAATAGTTCGGTAATGATCTTATGCATTATATTCAATAAATATTCCACGCCACTAACATTAGTATACATTTCATTCAACAATATTCTAGAATATGGAAAATGGCACTTGTCCAAAAAAGTTACTCCTATATTCGCGTCGGTGTGTCAGACCGAAAGTGTTAAAAAAGTGACACACGTCCCCTTTGTACCAACACATGCTATACGCTAAACGATGACGAACGACGAATAACGTAACTAGAGAGAATCGCAAAGTCGTAGTGTTGATATTTTCTGAGAAATGAACGAATTATTGATTTCTCGGTCTGACAGACCAATGCGCGAGTAAAGGATTGTTAAAGAGGGGGTAGGTGTGTCGAGCCACCGTAAAAACATTTTATTGCACCCTAATACCTCCATATGCCAAATTTGGTTTCATTTGCTTGATCAATTCTTATGTAATGCAGAAATTTGTGTTTCATTTGTATGGCAGGCCCCCTTAAGAGAGGGAGGAAGAGTATATAACCACCATAAAATCATTTATGGAACCCTCAAACCTCCATATGCCAAATTTCGTTTCATTTGCTTGATTAATTCTCGAGTAATGTAGAAATGTGTGTTTCATTTGTATGGCAGCTCCCCCTTAGAGAGGGGAGAGGAGTTTCTAATCAACATAAAAACATTTATTGCACCCTAAAACCTCCATGTGCCAATTTTGATTTAACTTGCTTGATTAATCCTCGTGTAATGTAGAAATTTGTGTTTCATTTGTATGGCAGCCCTCCCTTAGAGAGGGGGGCTGCCATACAAATAGAATCATTTATGTAACCCTTAAGCCTCCATATACCAAATTTCGTTTCATTTGCTTGATTATTTCTTGAGTAATGTACAGTTTGTGTTTCATTTGTATGGCAGCAAAGCACCCCCCCTCCCCCTAAAAAAGGGAGAGGAGTATATAACCACCATAGAATCGTTTATGGAACCCAAAAACCTCCACATGCCAAATTTGGTTTCATTTGCTTGATTAATTATCGAGTAATGCAGAAATTTTTGTTTCATTTGTATGGCAGACTCCTCTTAGAGAGGGAGGAGGGGTCTCGAACTATCATAAGAACCTTCCCCGACCCCAAAAACCCCTACATACCAATTTTCATGTCAATCGGTTCAGAAGTTTTCGAGTCTGTAAGAAACAAACAGACAGACAGAAATCCATTTTTCTATATAAAGATTAAGAGGTTATACAAAATCCGTTTTAACTCTCTACGTATTTTATGTTGAAAGTCGGAAATTCGAGATAAAAGTGGAGTAGGTTTTTTTAGATAAATAAAAAACTTGGGCGGTGGAGGGTTAATTTTTGGGGTTTCTCTCTCGTCTTAATTTGCGTAACTGGAATTTCGGCGAACGACCAGTGTTGCCACACGTACAGATTTATCTGGAAAGGTACAGATTTTTTCGTTATTTTTGGTACAGATTCTGTACGGTACAGAGTACAGATTTTCGTCAAAAGATACAGATTGGTACAAATTTTTCCCGCGGGTGATTTTTTTTACATTTGAACAAAGCTACATTAAGGTACATGATTACTTTTACGTCGCAGTATCGCTTGGCGCGGCAGCTCGAAACTTTTAATAAATGATAGTATGCCTTCTAGATTCAGAAAAAACTATGTATAAGCATCATCAAACACACGAATGACGAATGAAATGTAAATGTGATATTTGTAGTAAATGAATGAGTATTTTTTATGCTATGAAATGAATTCCTCTACAACGAATATTTTCGATGGTACAGATTTTTGGAAGAAAAAATACAGACGAGTAAGATGTTTAACCTCTCTGGTACAGATTAAAATGTGGCAACACTGCGAACGACGTTCGAGTGATTGATTTTCGAATAAATGATGCACCTTCTCGTCTACACTTTTATCAAGAAGTCACAATTCGTTTAGAACTTCATTGCCCCAAAAACGATACGATAAAAGTGTATCAATCTTCATTTTACTAGCGAAAATTGTTAACCTCCGGTCGTAAACATAAACCTCTGGAAATCTCCCTCTCAGAACTCACTCCAGACAGAGTCTTCGAAATGACGTCATATTTAACGCCCAGATTAACAAACAGCAGTACTTACTTTGATGCTTATCAGCTAATTGCACGAGCGGTGTGGGCAGATCTCGCCTCCGGTAGAAGCACATCACTTTCGCCTCCACGTTGCCGTTGGGCGTTTTGTTGAGCTCATCGATTCGACGGATCTGGTACGGGGAGGTCGACGATGTCTCCACGTAGACATAGTCTGCAATCATAAAAAAGAAGGGAAGCGATCAGAAAAAAATACGTTCGATATCAAACAAAAGTTATAACAAAATTGGGATGGAAATGTTGTGACCGACACTCGGTCAGCAATTTTTCAATCGGTTTGGATGTAACTCTGTTTATTGTCAGCAAATTCTACAAATTATGCACGACTGGCATTTTGATTCCGGTGATTAAACAACAGAGGTCGCTCGTATTTTTACGAGTGGCTGCCGTCACGAAAGCTATAAAACGGATCATTTATGAACTCATCTGTCCATGTCCCGGTGTCATCACCTTCAAGAAGAAGACATTCCAGAAGATGAGAGGAGCATTTTGATAACGGAGGAGGTTTTTTTTCGTTTGAACTGGATGAACTTGCGGTATGATGGAAATGAACCGGTTCCAAAAACCACCTGCTCTGATCTCTGCGTATAAATGTTGTATTTAAAATCACATCAGGATGTGGTGCTCTCAACAGCACCATCATTTAAAGCAATCGGTTGAATGAATCCCTCCCAATTACACGGTTGCACTCGTTTCCCCACGCGCGTATACATCAATGGTAAATCAAACCACGTCCAATCAACCACGTGTGCCAGCCAAAAGGTGCGGTACTTTTTTACACCAAAATGTGACTCACTTTGTGGTGGCATCAAAATAGAGCAACTTGCCCATGGGGGACAAATCCCCCTAGTGGGATGGAAGCGAACTGTGATTTTTTACGAATAGATTATCTGCTGGGCAGTCGGCTATCGAGGTGTTCTATGTCAGCCAAACTACACATTAAATCAAATATTTCGATTACCCAATTTTTAGTACAACTTATAATTTTACTCAGCGATGTTATGAGCACATTGTGGCTAGTATCCCCTTAACGAAATTATTGCCGACGAGAACAAACATTATAGGAATTAGAGAATAAACGGTATGAAAAAGCGCGGTATGACCTATCTTTTCATCGAGCCTCCACTGGGTTGGAGGAAAAAAACTAGAAGTGGGTTATATCTGTGATATAACCGCAAGGTAGATGTAGGACTAGAGATGCCAACATTCCTTATTTTTCAAGATTTCCCAGACATTTCGCCATGTCCCTTAATATCCTGACAAACATTGAATTTTGTCTGATTTTACAGAAATGATCCTGATTTATCCTGATTTTTGCTGATTTTGTTTTTAATGTTTTTTTGGTCTCCATAAAATTTGGTTACCTGATTGGAAATGAAAACTATAAGAATCTATATATATACAGCCATTTCATGCCAAACCGATATAGTGGTCATCAGATTTTCGTGAAATTGAAATTGAAATTGAAATTTATTGTTCTTTATCGCAAAACATTAGACCCGTATTTTATTTTTTTTCAGTAGGGGGTGACCATTTCCATTTTAGGGTTGTCCGAAAAATCAACTTTTTCCTCTTTTATCCAAAAATGACTTTTTTCATAACTTTTGAACTACTAGACCGATTCAGATGATCGACATATCCAATAAAAGCCAATCGCCTGATCTTTCTCGAAAAAAATACTGCACCTTATATAATTCGTATTCTGTTCTCGTTATTATTGATTTTATTCGTTTTTTATTGTTTACATGGTCACGAGATCAAATTATTAGCGAATACAAAATTAATACAAACGACAAGCTTACAGAAGCAAATAATGCGTTAAATTTTAGAAAGAAATGAACAAGTTTTAAAATAAAAACTATGAACGAATATTCAATTTTTCGTTTATAATTAGTATCCTATTTGATAGTGTACCAAGTATTCCACAAGGAATCTGGAACAGTTTTTTTCTGATAAAGATTGTGTAAAATTTAGAATAATTACCGATTCCGAACTCCGAATAAATGCTCGTGAACCAGCCTTCAACGTGGACTGTATTTCGGATTTGCTATAGACGACGTACTCGGGTGAATTCCAGTAGATGAAAGAGAGTGATTTATTGGATGCTGTTCTTTTTATAGGTGTTGTGAACAATGGTAATTTGTGAACTATTGTTGTGTACTAACATTGGTATTGGTATTGATGTGTAACGTGTGTAATACTTCCGGGATTTTAGCAGGGGTGTTTATGACCCTCAGTTAACAAAGCGTTACTATTATTTAATTCTTAATTTATTTTAATTTCACACTTGGTATTTAACAGATTGTATATTATAATAATGATATGTTTGTGAGAATATTGAAATTATTCTAATATTCGTCGAGTAAGATTAAACATTACGTGTTGTCCTTCAATCAACTTTTTTCATTAAAATTGAAAAAACTTATAACTGCCTTCAAGGACGGCAGTCTGAGAGAATACACTTACTCCAATACAAATCTAAATTATTATGACCGGCGAAACATTTCATTCAACAACAGTTGGGTTTGATGGAGTAGTGGGTAGGGCTTTTATATATTCGATGTAATTCCGCATGTTGATGAATCAAAAAAGTATTTGGACAAAGTCGATACTGCACAAAGAACACAGAACTTACTTCGTATGACAGCATCTTCAAACGCTAGAGATGTCTTCAACTACGAAGGGATGATATATGATTGCAACCTTTTTAGACCCGAGGTTCAAGTTATACCATTTTGGAGTGCTTGAAGCGGAAAACAAAATTTTACAAAAATATCTTGAGACGAATCTTCTAAGAATAACAGCTCATTGTCATCTTGAGCAACTGTTCAACGAAACGAAAGCGATGAAACTGAATAAAACGTTACATGCGTAGCTCACGACACCTTTCTTCTTCTTCTTCTTTTTGGCTTTAAGAGGGTTTAAACTTTTCAGTTCATTCGCCTCTAATACGACACCTTTTGGAACGACGAAGTGGCGAAGCAAAATAATCGCAATCAGGCAAAAAAATCATGCGCTAAATCACATTTCACATAGAAAATATTGCGAATCGATCACCATCACGATCCTTATGTTTGGTGATTACTCTAAGTAGTATATACTCGCCACTGGCGAGGTTTACTAGAATTCATATTTCAGCTCCTTGCTGTAGTATTTACACCGAAAGGCTGTTCTCTGAAGAAAAGCGTAATCGGTATACCATCAACCGTTGAAAATTTATTATTTATTTATAATAATTTACCACTGGTTAATTTTGGATACTTTAATAAAATTAAGGTTATGTTATGAATTGATAATGATTTAATTATAAAAACATCTTTGAAATGTCAATAATCACACTTTATTATTGCTGTTGCGCTATGATTTATCTGATGCTAAGAATTTTTTTTCCCTAATATCCGGTATCCGGCCGGATAGTGAGTCACTATCCGGTATCCGGCCGAAAAGCAAATATTGACCGGATACCGGATAGTTACTGGATATCCGTTTCATCTTTACATTTTACACTTTTTCTTTTATAAAGGCGATGATGCAAGTCGGGCCGCTGAAATTGTGAATAATGTTTATGGTGCCGATATTGCAACAGATATTATTTTTATTTTTTTTTCAAAAATTTTTCTTAATTTTATTTTTCTTTTCTTTAAATGCCATACGCTAAATTCAGATCTCTACTGTCAAAAAATGGACCGTTTGAAGCTAGCGATTGACCAGAAACGCCCAGAAATTGCCAACAGAAGAAACGTTGTTTTCCATCAGGACAACGCAAGGCCACACAATTCCGAGAGATTAATTGGGATATTTTAATGCAACCCCCACATAGTCCGGACCTGCCACCAAGCGATTACCACTTTTTTCTCGCATTGCAAAATTTTCAGAGTGATAAGAAATTGGAACCAAGAGAAGATTGTAAAAATCTATTGCTAGAGTTTTTCGACAATAAGGACCAAGACTTTTAGGATAGGGCCATTATACAGCAACTTTTACAATGGCAACAAATTTTACGGCAAAACGGCGCATATTTCACCTGAATCGGACAATCCAAAGCATATTAAAAAAAAGTTTATAATTCCACCCAAAAATGATAGATAACTTTTTCCCCAACCTAATATATCGAATATATCGCTTTTTTATATAAAATATTGAAAATAGAGCAGCCGAACCGAAAGATCGGTTACTTATTCTGATTGTCCAGGAATTTTTAGCCATCGCTTGCTGAAACACCAATCAAAGGAAGTTTTTTTACTACCGGTTTGAAATGTCTAAGCTTCAGCTTAGGTAGAATGTACACATCTTAGTTGCTCTCCGTGATTGACTTGAACCAGCAAAATTGCACAAAGAACACACCGAATGATGCTTGGGAGCAACAAATTATTTTCATTGTCCAAGTTTCGATGAATCGAGCTTTAAATAATCAATAACGACCCCGACCCCGTCCTTACAGTCACCAGGGAAAGGGAAGGAATGTTAGTATGATATTCGCCACCCGAAGGCCAGAAGAGTCACCTATATAACGTGGTTTCCTAGCGATTATCAAAAAAGGGATAGTTGTTAGTGGAGGGAGATAAGAATCACAATACACTGTGGTTAGTGATGTGATTAGGAGTTTATCCATTTCTTTCTTCGCATAATAACCATGGATAGCAGCTGCTACAACCATCCTCCTTAGAGGCATTGGATTCTCTCCTCTGATTCTCAATAGTTTCAGGTTCTTTTTCGGACATGCTACTATAGAGATTCGTCAATCGCACTCGGAGTTATACAATCGTTTTGAAAATAGGCTATCTCTCGGTAGCGATTTTAGGTTGCTCGATGAGATTCATCATACTTTTAACCGACTCAGTGAAAAACTTAGAATCACTCAAAATACACAATGCCCAGAAATCAATGGAAATCGGAGAACCCACCCGTCTTTTTTTGGCTCATCAAATCTGTCAAAATCTGATTCCATTATATCCTCCACACTCCGTAGTGAAAACGTTACGAAGCCCACCCCTTTCGCATCAAGCGGCCATCCCCGGGTAACTGAAAAAAAAATAACGAAAACAATATGCGTTGGGGGTTTAACATCGAATTGTTACAATTCAATGAGTAAAACCCGGTTGTGTCATATGTTGTGTATACATATTCCCATATTATCTCGCCACCCTACCAACCAATCAACAACAGGTGAGTTCAAACTAAAAAATGAAAGAGACCGTGAAATTTCCGGGGGTCGTCCACTTCCACGGTCATCAATTCTGTACTTATCAACTACTTTGCAGCCGCAAGAGGGAACCTGGGGGAGGGGGGCGTTCGCGGTCAGTGCCATTTAATTCAATTCATAATGCTCGCTGAGTTGTTCCCATGTTGTTGCTTTTTATCATCATTTCATTTTACTGTTTCGCTGTTGTCTGATTCTTTATTCGCTTGCAGCTTTTGTGAGTGATTATTCAACTCGACCATGCTTGATCACCACTAATGGTTTCGGTGGCGAGTACCGCGGCGACGAGTTCCAGTGGCGAATATTATGCACTTGACCACGGTCAGAAAATTATTCATTAAATGATGGGTGCTGCTGCTGCTGCGCGTATAAGTGATTAAAATTGCACATTTTCGTATAGGACCCATTCATTGATAGGGGGGCTGTGTGGAAATCAGGAATTAAACCGGTATCCAGCATGCATCTGCCTCTTCGCTCACCTCTCGAAAGGTAGGCAGGAGGTGACGATGTGTCAAACAACACCAGACAGGTTCACTATGAGGAGATCGATATTATAATTTGCGTAACGTAGCTTTATTAGGGTTTCCGAGCGTGCAGCTGTTGTACGCGATTAGTGGTGACGTTTTTTGGGGTGACGATTTCAGAAATAATGAGGAGAATGTGTGTAAAGTGGAAGTAATATGTGAACGTGTATGTTCGCCTTTATGAATAAAGATAATTGTTGTTTTAGTTATCCCACTTCTAATTTGAAGTCGAAAATAAATTTCTGGAAAACTGATGAATTAGAATTAGATAAGCGAGCTAGGGGAATTACATTACCACAAGACGATTAAAATCGAACCGAAACAGAACTAAACCAGAGCCAGCTAAACAAACATTTAATAATGCTAATACCGTGAAGACAAATGAAGGTTTTGAAACGCTTCGCTGCCTGTCAGACACGAAGAATCAACACTCTGGATTTTTTTACTGTACAGATAAAATGGAACCATCACCTAAAAGTCATTTCCTTTTCTGTTTTTCTTTAAAAAAATGAATAAGAAGAATCAAGTTCTCCTTTGTTTTATCTGACCATAGTGTATCACATAATTTCTTATCATTTTCAGGATCAGTCCAAAAGTGACGGCTTTAGTCGTGTCTGAAGATCCTATCATGTAGGTATGTTGGGACCCTTCCTAGAACTTTATACCATTGAGCTACTTCTCAACAAGACGTTTTTGAGCTGTGCTGAAACTGACGAACAAGCTTAATTCATCTCTTATCTTCGTAGCTGATTTGAATGAATCAATGTCAGAAAGTGGTTAGATGTGATCGTCGTTCTTAGCTTAGGGATCGTCCAACGGCTACAAATTGTCCTAGAACTTTTTTGACGTAGAGCTACGTCTTTCATTTCTGTACTGGAGTGTAAGTTCAAAATTTCGCAAACGAGAGTGTTACGTTGGAGTTGCAAGGTCTTCAACGTAATAGCTATTTGCCGAATCAACGAAGTGGACTCTCAACTGACCTAACTGATGACATATTTCCTAACTTATCGCTTCGCCAATTTTCAAATATTTCACATAGTTTAACAGTCGGTGGCAGACGGTATTTCTAAGCAACCTGAAAAGACAGCCAGGATAACACACTTCCACTAGAATAAACCGACGATGGATTCATACAAAACCAAAAACGATATAGGAGTGCCGGTAAGTTACTTGGTTTTTTTTCAAAGATTAATGCTTTATTCTGCAAAAATGGTTACAAAATTTAATATTCAAAGTATTGCCCATCGCTAGTGACAACTTTTTCCCATCTTTCTGCCAATTCACGAATCCCTTTGCGAAAATAATCGGCCGGTTTGTTGGCTAACCACGAATCGATCCTATTTTTGACTTCATCAAAATTGGAAAGGTGCTGGTCAACCAGGCCATGTTGCATCGATCGAAGAAGGTAGTAATCGACGTTTAGGATTGTCGTAATGGACCCACTTTCCATCGCCAGTAACGAGTCGATGCAAAAAACCCTTTCATTGCCGTTGCCGTTGGAGCAGTTGTTCGCCCGTAAAAAAAACGGCGTTCGACGTCGCGTGGTTTCAATTCATGCGGCATCCAATGTCATATCTTTCGGATTATTCCCATTGCTTTTAAACGATCGGATATGGTTTGTTGAGCTAAGTGTATACGCAACGTTCTTCGTCTTCCAAGTCAAAATTACCACTTTTAAACCGTGTGAACCACGTCTGACACGTTCGCTCAGTTGGAGCATGATCACCATAAACTCCCAACAAAAGGCGTATCTTCCCACAGCTTTTTTCTCCATATTGAAGTAATGAAGTAACACTCCCCGCCAAAACACTTTCGTTGGTACGAAATTCGACATATTCGAAGTGGCAACAAACTATGTTGTTTACGCTTCAAATTTTTGACATATACTGAAAAGACGCGCAATGACAGTAGCATTCCAACGAATGTCTGGAAATTTGATTCCCTGAAATAATAATCAAGTTACGCCATCTGTTGTAAAACCGAAGAAACTTACCGGTACACCTAATACTTCGTGACTAAAATGTGTCGACAACAAGCAAACCATTTGTCATGACAATTGTCATGCGTAAATGCGAAAACAGAATAGAAACATACGGTATGAGGCATGATGTCGACGCCAACCTCTCTCAGTTTCTATTCTGTTTTCGCATTTTCGCATGACAATTGTCATGACAAATGGTTTGCTTGGTCGACAATTATCAAATATTTAAATTAATTTCAAGCTCAGTAGTGGAGGGATGTATTTCGTTAATCATGACGTCGCGTGTTCTCTAATATTTAAAAAAAATAACATTAACCCCGGTGACATAAAATATCCTTGGCAGGCTGAGAAAGCGACTGGGAATATCTTTTCAATCGAACGTTCCGGCGATACATTACAAAAAATAAGAATAGGTAGCCTGACGAACCGCATGCAACCGTCAGGAGTAAATAATTACATATAATTGTATTAGTGTGGTAACATTACTTCGCCTCTCTTCGTTCGAAATCGCCTGCTTTGAGCGAACAAAATAGTTTGTTTCTTTTTGTCAGTGTTCGTACAATCATGTTTTCGTATGTACTTCGAAGCAATGTCACCGCGGTCTAATTGTTGATGTATGTAAGCGCCCGCCGGTCGAGGGTCCAATGGGAAATCTGAGAAGAAAGAAAATTTATTCAATAAAATAAACCGATGTAGTTCGGGAATCATCAAGCCACGAATTCTCAAATATGTGGAATAAATATAACGATTTATGAATTTCGAATCGTATCACAGCAATTCCGTATCATAGTTACCGATGCGCGTTCCACGATTTAGAATTTACGATTTGCGACAAACGATTTACGATTCACGATATAGTGATGACACTTCACGAATTAATATTTTAGATTACTCTGTGTAGTACTGATTAAATTTTTTTTCTAAATTCTAGTTTTATTTTTAGATTATTTCAGCGCACCTCTCTTGCTTTGTGCTAACTTTGTGCGCAACCCTACTTTCCTCTAGAGCAGGGGATTTCAGATTTTTTTATGGCAGAGCACTTTTTATAGCAAAATAATTTGACGGAGCACCTGCATTTTTTAATCAATAAAACAAATCATATTTGCATTGACATTACCTAATTGGGAACAACTCTATTCCGATTACGCGTCGTGGTTACACGACATCTGACCCGGAGTAAACAAAATACATCATTATATGCCCCGTGAAATTAAATTAAAGAATGTTTTTTTAAGGTGGGTTTTCAAGCGGGAGCATTTGCTATAACTTCGTGGAGCACAAATTTCCCGCGGAGCACCATTTGAAACCCCCTGCTCTAGAGAAACGCTCAATTCGTATTGGATTTTTGTTACTCGCTCAATAGTGCACATGTGACTTTGAAGCCATGCAGAAATGCATAAATGAAAGAGATATAAAATTAAACCTCTTGATGTGATGTCAGCATCCAACATTAATAGAATACTAGGTATATTACATCGCCATATGGGTCTCCAATACAAAGAAGATTATTTTCAAAACAATGTCAACTTTTTGAAATATCTCGAGAATGGCTGCATTTAGAAGGAGATTGATAAAGAGTTTTTTTTTATTTTTAATCACATCAGGCCTCATAATTTGTGGCTAAAAATGATTTTCAACATTCAAAAATTCAATGTTTCGAAAATTCAGAAAATTTCGATGTTCCATAAAGTTCGTCAAAAATAGTTTTACCATATTGGACTCATTTTTTAAATTTTCTACATGACTTCTATTTTATATGAAAATTCAAAATTCGATGTTTCATAAAGTTCGTCAAAAATAGCTTTGCCATCTTGGACTTATTTTTTCTATTTTATGTGAAAAAATAAAAAAAAGTGCATATTTTAGATATTGCAAGTCAAAATTTTTTTTTGTAAATAAAAAAAGAGTATTAATTTTTTTTCTCAGTGTATATTTTTTCACATTTCAATATCAATACTCTATAACTCTTCCTTAGACACAATTTTGGTACGACTCATAATTTTTGAAATATAATTTATCAAAGATTTCTCTTACTAAAATCGATACGCCCTTTATAAAAGTTACACTTGAGTCAAAAAAAAAAAAATCCCAATTGCTGTGAAAACACATATTTTCTCCAACCCAAACGGAATACAAACTTTCATTCGAAACAAAAATACATGTTTTTTTCAAATCTGCATTTTTAGGACGATTTCATTTGGGATTGCTCTATAACGCGGTGAGTGCGTACCGATATCTTTTTTGTCAAACATCGACACTCTGGGACTTTGTCTTTCTTCGGAATACGAGGCAAAACGCATGATTTATGGTGCTAATGAAAATGGTTATCTCGATTTTTCATATGGTGTAAGGGGCTTGTACACACGACCACATATTTTCGACGTAGAACTACGCAATTATATTATGCAATCCACTTGTTTGCCACTTCAAATATTATTTTAGAATGCATCGAAATTTTTGTAATAGGTTATGTACGTTTGATATTATGCCCAGGACTACCAAAATATGTGAAGAACTCAACATCAAAAAATACCCCCGACTCGCATGTATTTGCAAAGCGGATTCCCCCAGCCACATTAATTTTGAAGTCCATGTTAGGGAAACACTCAGTGGGAAAAAATACCCCCAACTTGAATGTATATCATGAAAAATAATATTTCAATAATTGTGATAGACGCGTAGAAATATTTCCTATCAATTGGTGCAAACATCTTTCCGATCTGTTAATAAATGGGGTTAGCACACAAATCGGCAGAACATGGGAAAAAAGGAAGTTCTTCCATTTTTCATGAATTTAAACCATGAATTGCAATATATATATGTAATATATATATATAATATATAGTAATATACCAATCTTAGAGAATTTCCGATGCAAATCATGAGATTTCGTTCAAAGTGAAAATGGTTATTAACGTTAACTTTATTTCATAAAATCGTGACCTGTTTTCTGATTTTGCAAAATTTTGAATTACAAGTTAACATACCCAATGCACAATATTAGTTCAATCGAACTTCATTTATTAGAGTAACAGACGTTAAAACTTCAGTTTTTTTGAAAACCGAAAAAACACCGGAAATTGGAGTTATTTTTCCATATGCTCAAGTAGGCTTTCTGAAGTTTGCATTTAGATTTCTATTGTTTCGATGTGACTTTTGAAAAATCAGTCATAATCTGGATTGGTCGTATGATAATGAAAATTGTTATTTTGCTTCCTTCATATGTATCAAATTTCAGTAAAATCGAAGACTGGGAAATTTTCCGGCTTCCCAAATCGCTATTAAGATCATAATGTTTCACTCAACTTTCGCACCGCGCTTCGATATACGATATTTTTGACGCATTTTGTTTATTGTGGTGGCGAGGGATGTGTGTCCCTCTTCCTTGGTGTGTACATATTTCAGTTGATAAAAGAAAATCAATATGCAATATTTGAGCGAAATTCGAGCAATTTTTGTAGACATATTTGTTCGTTTAATTTCTGTTTTTAGAAATATCATTTACCTTTCATAAATATTTAAAATTTACAGATATTCAAACCAAACATCGAGAATCAATTATCTACAATGAAATTTTAAAAAGCTCAGATTTTTTTTCAAATCAGTACTCAGAACTGTTCACGGGAGACAAGTGTGAGCAAGAACGCAAGAACGCCATCGAATTATATCACACAACAATCATGCCACCGGTTTATCCCGTGCTTTAGATCTGAGGCAAACAAACGCGAACGCATACATACACGTACGCACACACGTCCACCTTCAAACAAGCGCACTCATATCTTGTAATTAGCCAGTCAGCTACAGCGCAGCGGAAAAGAGTCCAAGATACGATGGGCCAACAGCATGGGAAACCCTCCGGAGCCAGCGATAGCAGCAGAAGCAGCAGCATCGATTATCAAGATTACGCGATAATATGAGCTTATTAAAATGCTTCGTCGGGTAAACCGCTGCCGAAGTCAAGAAGTGACCTGGTAGTGGTGGATAAGTGGTTAGCGCGGTAAAAGCAAGCACTCATCAGCAACAATAGAGAACACAACATCGAAGAGAACAGAGAGAGATAAAAAAAGCAGACCAAACCACGAGGCACCTAATTGATACTTGGAACTCTACCGACATATGATCTCGAAAACTACCACTCGATGGTCCAGAAAGAAGAAGAATTGTGAGGGATGAATGGGACTATGACTGTCGAAAAATTTGAATCACCACTACCAGAGGCTCTTGAACTCATCGTCATGTCATAATCGGTAAACTGAGAATGGTTTGGGGAGGGGTACACGGTGGCACCCAACAACCATTTAGAGAATCGAATTTCATGCACTCAGTGGATTGTCATCGGACGGGATTGTTTGTTGTTGGCCCAACACAACCACTACTCGGCGGAACTTATTTGCACTTATTAGAAATCTAATTGTGCCACAATAACACCAATCAGTTCGATGTCAATCAAAATGAATAACAAAAAAACCATGGTGGTAGTAGATAGCTGTTTATAGTTTTGAATGCTTGCTACTAGATGTTCGCACGCGTTGTTATTGTAGTTATAATTCATTCGCGGTCTAATTGGCTTCTAATGGGGGTTCAGGTGTGAGAAAAAGAAATTGGCCGGAAAATCGATTTCTCCACTATGTTGTGAGCGTATGCGCCCTTCATCACGTTTGTGTGCGGTGATCAGATTAGCGGGGAGATTAGTGTTGAGTTCGAAAGCTGTCAGGTACATGATTTATTATGCTACTGCAAAGTAAGGCTCCACTTGATTACGGATAGGTTATGAATGACAACAATATTTGACCTATCGGAAAACAATACTAGCTCTCATTTGGGTCCTTGGTCATACGTCCATTAGTGATAATTAACATGATATTTCTAGGTAATATCACTGAAAAGATATTTCTAGTTTTTTTTTGTGAAAAACCGAAGTCAAGTAGCGTTTTCGAACATGCGAGAGTCGTTTCAAAAGTAGTGCACAACATGGAAACACTGCTTGTTGTTAATGTCGACGATTCAAGAAAGGCAGTAATCATATCTGGTGTGATCACTTTACATAAGATGGGCTCTGATTACTAAAATCTCACAGGAAATCTTAAATGAGTTTGATGAATGTGAAGAACATATGAAAACATCGATTTATCACATTCTACCTAAAAAACTTCTTTCAATGAAATCATATTTAAAGTTTGATCCACATCAACTGCACATTACGGACTTTGTATTTTCAAGCTCCATTTGGCCATAAAAAGAAGCCGTTTTCCATCACCTGAAGTCATTCAACGGATGATGACCGCTTACACCCTAAATTAAATTTTAGCACATGTTTTGGCATCCTTATTTATAACATTAAATGAGCTTAAAAATAACAAAAAATGTGCTACCCTCCCATACTACTACAGCATTGATATAATGTATATGCCATAGTAATATAAGAGCAAACATTGCAAATAAGCACGCATTAACCCTTTCCGCATACTTTGCCACATGCACGATCCACGTCCGAAAAGAATACAAATTCACGTTTATGTTTTTCTTTCTACTCTTAGATAACACTTTTCATACATACTTTTAAGATTTGACTTCATTTTATTATGTGGAGTAATATTAACTTATTTGTACAACAGCACCAGTTGTGGATAGCGTAGTCGTGTGAAACAGCCTTGTATTCCAGCCGGTCTTGGTTCGATCCCTAATTGCCATTTTCAGTCTGAGAGAAAGAGAGGTCTGCTCCCATATATACAAACAAACCCTTTAAAAATGTGCTTTTATGTGTCCATTTCACCCTTCAGCGCACGAAAAAGTATTTTTTTTCTGTCGATGATGAAATTTTTTCTGCACACGCTAGTTTGAGCGTAGTTACTCTGATCAGGGCCCGAAATCTTCGAAGATGGAAAATGAATATCATTCCGTCATTCACCGTCAACATAATTTGCATTAACTAAAAAAATGAATTGATTAGCTTTAAGAGTGAGGATGACGGATGAACTGAAGGGACTAATGAATACAAATCTGCCTCTTCATTCAACTGACTTCAACCCACATTTCTAGCCCCCTAGGAACGAAATTGGTACCCGCGTACGCAATCTTATGTTTATATAAAGAGGAACGAAAACTTGATTACTGATGCAAAAAAGTAGTTACACCGTTAATAGAAGGTTTATTTTCTACCCATCGAAAACTGAAAAACAACGAACTTAGACAGTTATCAGGTATGCTATAGAGGTCCTCGCGTTAGTATTAGTAAATAGCGTGCAAAATAACGCATACACACTGCCCGCTATTTTATACTCATAGCTCATCTCTAGCGTATGTCAAACCACGTTGAACTCAAACATCGATACATGCATACGTGGTACATAAGAGAGAAGAACAAATTCGTTTTGGGAGAAGTCACTTCAAGATGCAATGAAGACAATTTGACGGGGAAGAACGAAATGAAATAGTCGAGTCGTTGAAGGGGAAAAGCGACTAAACGCCCGACTGACTGTTTAGTCGTTTTGGCGGAGAACCTGCGTGAAGCTACGGAGGGGAATTTCCCCATAGTCAGCTGGCTATCCTTAATTGACTATGACTATGCCGAGCCCTGACTTTGATTGACGGCATGCGAAAATCATTATTTTACACATTTCAGATAAGGGCGGCTATTTTGAATTAGATGATTTTTTTAAGTGGGACATACAACCTCCAACATAGGGGCCCGTTTTAATGTGTCAGGTGGAAAAGCATATAATATATCTAAATAATCTTAATAAATAATAGATTTTGAACGTTGTTATCCGAAGGCTCTCAACCATTCGACGAAATGAAAATTTTCAAAATCTGATATTTTTTTTTACGCGGTGGCCGAGGATATCTTTTGGTCGCGTGAAAGGGTACCTGAGAAAATTACCCTGATATTAGTCGATCCGGCAATATGTTACGTTATACCTCACTCATATTACATTTTAAACCTTCCTATACTTGCGCATAGGTCTGACAAACCGAAAGTAAATGAGGTGGCTGATTTAAATGACTATTAAAACTGAATGAAGTGAAAGAAAAAATATTTTCCGGAATTTTTTCATTCAATTATATATTTTTCTTTCAATAAATATCAATAACGCCTGAAAATACACAATAGCAATATCACAGAGACACATACAGTCTGTGAGTATATGAGTTACGACATTGCGCGGGAGTATACGAAAGTTTAGTATAAGGATAAATCAGCGATATGTGTCGTGACTTATTTTGCGTACAATTGTCTTTCAAAAAGATCTTAAAATTCAAAAGTAAAGGGGAAAAATAGAAGTCAATAAAACTAAATAAAGTTAAAAAAACGAAAACCAGTTTGAAATTGAAAAAAGTGAAAAAATTTAAAACAAATAAAATTTCAAAATTGAAGAATCTTAACATTGAAACTTTGAATAAAATCATTCAAATGTTGAAAAAAAATAAAACACTGCAAAATTCAAAGATTAAACAAATGAAAAATCAGAAAACTAAGAGTAAGAAAATTGAAAAGTAAAAAAATAAAAAAAATAAAAAAAATAAAAGAATTTAAATGGAGAATGTAAAAAACATACATATATGCAATAAAACTATAATACTTCTTGAATAAAAAAAATAAATTTAACAATTGGGAAAAAAACTCATTCAAGCTTTATATAGGAAACCAAAAAATGGAAAAAAATGGAAGTCAAAAATCAAATTGAAGAAATTGAAAAATTGAAAAATTGAAATCGTAAATCGCCAATTGGAACCGTAAGATATTAAAGTCAAAACTGAAAATTGTTAATCAGCCGAAATCGTTCAAAACTTGAAACGATTGGAATGAAAATGAAATTCAAAATTTGGAGAAGATGAAGAATTTGTATACAAAACAAATTCAAAAATAAAACAAAAAATTTAAAAAAATAAGAACTCAACTAAACAATGATAAAAATTAAAAAAGAACAAAATGATTTGGAAAATCGAGAAAAAAAAGCAAAAGCTTGACGTAGGCCTTCGATTATCGGGGACAACTGCTTTTGAATTGAGTTTTCGTAACTGTTCAGAAATCACCGAACACCGAACTTACTTCGTGTGCAAGCATCTTTAAACGCTGGAGAGGTCGTTTCAACCACTTAGGAGATGATCAAAATTATCTGATTGTAGCCTTTTTAAAGTCAGACCATTCAGAGGTTCATGAAGTGGTGGGTTTCCTTTGCCAACGTCACAATCAAGCAAAGAATCCAATTGCTAACGAAATCAACAGTTATGTGAAAATAACCGAATATTTGGTGGTTACTCTAAGCAGTAGACCCATTCCAGCGTGACGTGACAACGTTTTGACACATTAAAAACATTCTTGTTTTCATGTATAAATCACACGATTTCCAACTAGTAAACGATGTTGAAGTAAAATAGAGAAAATTTCCTACAAGAATCTTCGGTTGGAGAATATTGTACAGTTTAATTTGCTTGTTGCCAGCCCCATATTTTTGTCACGTGACAACACGTGTCTTTTTCCGACTTTTAAACATTAATGTTGTATTTTAAAATAATCAAAAAACTCGCAACAACATTGCAAAAATCGGCATTCACTTTGTGACGTGACAACGCGCTCTGTGCGAAAAAACAGTCTCCACGAAGCGTTGTTACGTCACACAATCAATTAGTTGTATCAAAAAAGAATTTCACCGTATTGTAACAAGCTATATACTATTTTTTATGTTTTTTGTTACTCTGAATATTTCTCACTTTCCTCAGAGGTCTCCCCTTCCAGAATCAGAATTTCTTGATAAACACTTTATATGTATCTCTGTGCATGTGCGCGTACCTGTGCAAGGGCGTTTATGTTTGCGTATTGAAGATGACTTTGACTTTGACTTGGACGTTGACTTCGGCCGTCAACGGTTGACGTTTGCATGTGCATTTGGATGTGTACTTTCTTTGTCTAACTCCACACGGGTCGCTCATAGGCTAAGTTCTTACCACTCATATATTATTTCCCTTTCGCTTGAATCCTATCTGCTCACCATCAAACTTTATTCTCTATTTTCATTCTTCTTTGCGTACCCATGGATAACGCTACCATTCACGATCGCATTGAGGAATTTCATGCCATTTTTGGTTCTTTTAGATCCGTTTTTAACGAACCGGAAGTCACCATCCTCGATTTTAAAATGACATCGGAATACGATATTCTACTTCCGCTGGTAAGACACCTGCAACGAAATTCCCTAATCGTATCGGGTTTCCATATTTTTTTGTCATTCAATACTATTACCAGCAAACCGGAAGTCGAAACAAGAATCAGTTCTATATTGTGGAATCTACGTTCATCTATGGTTGACAAAACATAGAAGAAAGTTCATTTGTATTTTTTGAAACGGTTTAGGTTCCGTTTCAAACACTCATGTTCAACAGTCCAAAACAAAGCCAGGTGTTGTTTCATCACAAAAGTATTTGACAGACAACAAGCCAATCCATCTATAAAATATTCTCCAACTGATGATTATTGTAGTAAATTTTCTCAATTTCACTAAAACATAGTTTAATTTTGTGTGTTTTATACATAAAAACGCAAAAAAATGTTTGCATTGAGCCAAAGTATAACCACGTCACGCTGGAATGGATCGTATACTTTGCGTGACGTGACAACGACTTCTTGAGACAGTTGATACTCCTCTATTTGTGGACCGATCTTAACCAAATTTTGAGGGTTGTTGACACTCATTGTTTGCTCAGAGAAACCCAAGTATAAAAAGGTTTGAACTTAGGTTCAGCTGATAAATTAAAAAAATGCTCTATTTTTGGGACGTGACAACGCTTCAAAATACCTCTTTTTCAAATGCTTGTTTCTCATAAATTACAAAATGAAACCTAGATCTACTCACGGCTCTTCAAACAAGTATTTAATTATCCATTCAATGGTATATAGACGTTGAATTTTGGTTAAGCAAGTGCAGAGATATCTCAAGAAACATAAAAATACTGAAAACCCAAAATATTTTAAATATAATTATGTAGTTTTTTAAACTCGCCTCTCTCAAAGGTTGGCGCATAAAAATCAAATTCGTTTCAAGAAATCTATCATATAACTAGTGCTTATTCAAATAACGTTTTCGATTTTTTCCTAAAACTAATTTAGAAATTTGGTTCATTGGTGCATAAACTATCAGTACATACTCGCGACTGACGGGGTTTGTTAGAGTTTATATTTCAACTCCTTGCTGTAGTATTTACAATGAAAAACTGTAAGAACGCGAAAGACAGCTGGCCTAATGTGCAAAGAAAAACGAATTCATCATCTACTGCTAGAAATTTGATATTCACTTGCTGACCCGGCGAACTTCGTCCCACCAACAATTGATATTTTAATTTAAATAACTTCGAACACTCAAGTCCCCACAGAAATTGTTTTTCTGTACGTGATCTATACTCGAGGTATATAAGTTCTTTTCAGGCATATAAACCTGATGCAGTCTAAGACGCATCAAACCTGATACTGACTGTTCAAATCAAGTCATCAAATTAGCTAAAAAATGATTTTCCAATTTTTCAACTTCTATACAAAATTTGTAAAAAAATGATTTTCAAATTTTCCAACTTTCCGAATGGCTTTCATAACTTTCATGGCATATAATCCTGACTATGACGCATTATTCCTGATACTGAATGTTAAATCCATTGCTCCGTTCTTGAGTTGAATCGTAGGGAACGGACACCAAATCATTTTTATTTATATAAATATACGAAATTTGCTAAAAAATGACTTTTCAATTTTCCATCTTTCCGAATGGCTTGAATAACTTTTTTGGCATATAAACCTGACGCAGACTAAGACGCATCAATACTGATACTGACTGTTATATCCGTTGCTCCGTTCTTGAGTTGAAACGGACACCAAATCTTTTTCATTTATATAGATTTATCATAATTTACCACTGGTTAATTATGAGTACTGTTATAAAGTTAATACTGCTATGAGTTGATAGTAATTTAATTAATTAAATAATCATTTTTAATTTCGTTAAGTGACCCTCTATGTAGAAATCGAAGACGTAGTCCTACGTCAAAAATAAAAGAAATAAACTAACGAATAAAATAAATAGATGATTTTACTTGCGACAAGCTATATTCCTGCATGCGATTCGGGCGTTGCATTACAAGCCATGGTATTTTTTGGTGTACGATTACATTGAACAATTAGTATAAATTGATATAAGCTGTTTTGACTTTTAGTTTCACTCTAGAAATCGATGGACTGGACAGTTAATTTGAAAATTATTAATTATAGATATTTTATAACGTCTCTCCGATTATTTTACCCGTCATTTTTGAATCAAATTTCAAATGTTCACGAAAAACAAAATTGGAAAGAACAAAACAAAAAAAGGTTGAAAATAGTGAAAATGTCAAATAAAAATTAAAATGTTTTTCGTTAAACGCACCTCAGTAAATTTTTATCAATTACCGTATCACAACTGTGCATAGCTATTAAAAATGTTAAAATTGGCAAAATTGATGAAATTTGAGTTTTAAAATTGCAAAAATATTTTTAAAAAATGCAATGAGGTTAAAAAAGAGATTCAAATTGAAACTATAAATGACATTGGAGAGTTCTTTTAAGATAAGTGTAGAAACATCTATTAGATGTGTAATTGGATTCGTTTTTTTGCATGAAAAATGCATTAAATTGCATTCAACCATTCCATGCCAAACCGATTTCGACGATGACCAAAATATCAAATGGAAGCCAATAACCTAGTGTTCATTAACTGGGGGCTGGTTACATGAAATTTGGAAAATCAATTTTTTTTCGATGTCAAATAATTTAAAAATGCAAAAAAAAACAAGATCTGATGTCATCTCAAAAAAAAATAGAAAATCGATTTGAACATTTATCTAGTAGCATTCATGAAACGCAACATCTCTTTTTTGCAATGTTATCAATCATTATTCTGACCTTCACAAAAAAGTTACACTGCAACTGGAGCAAACATGTGTACACAGCAAAATGTCTTGAAAAGAAAACAGCAAGATTCTTATTCTTATCCCCAACCTCAAATCTTTCCGAAAACTCCTGCTATCTTATAATCGTACAACTCTCCTAGGAATTTAATCAAAGTTTAGCGGAGAAGTTAAATCTAGAAGATGCCCAGACGACGGTCCTCCTCTCTCGTGTTGTTATTCTTCATTCTGTTAACAACATTGACAAAAGCCGAACCGAAGCACATACATACACGTCAGGGGTGTGATACTCTTGTGTTTGTTTATACTCAACGGGTTCATTATCATATTGATTTTTACTCTCCTGCTACTGTTTTTGACATTCTCCCCCACGTGATCTGCCCCTATCATTTACCACAAATTCTACATCCCTTTGTGCCTCTGCAGTCCAACAATCTCTGGCGAACGGCGAACACAGGTATCATACACAGAAACACATCCACCGCCGCAGCCTCTCGTAACCAGGCGCGTCACACACAACACCCGGAATACGTAATCCCTTCATATAATTTTTTCTCGCTCCTTTTTCGGGGTAAGAAATTAACCACCCCGAGCAAGAGGAGCACACAAAGGGACACACGTCCCTCGCCGTCAGTATAAACTAGGGAAATTTACGGCGAGAATCGTCGAAAATTTTGTGTATCTGAACGCGGTGCGAGAGTCGAGGAAAAAATTCGTTATTTCGCCCGCGTTTTGAGGATGCTGGGGAATTCCACGATCTACATATCGGTGAGATTGAATCTGTCTCCGTTGCTGTTGTTGTTGTTGCCACAAGCAGCAGAAACAAAAAATGAGGTAAAATATAATAGGGAAAAAGTTTTTTTTTCAATCGCGTGAAGAGGTCACGTATCGGTTCCTGGAATGTAACTCCACCTGAACAGCATGCGATGTATCACCGTAAACTACCAATTCCGTTATCTAGTGTTTTGCATCCAACGAACACAATTTCAACGCTTCTTGAAATTCTGACTACAGTTACATAATATATAAAATGTCAAAACTCGAAATTCTACAAAATCAATTGATTTTTAAAAACAATAAAAAAAAATTTAAAATGAAAAACTAAAAAAACAAGAAGACTAACATGAATTTCAACATCTAAAATAAAAACAAATAGAATATTTTGAAACCTAAAACTACATCTTAAAGCTTATGCATGATTCTATAGAACAAATATAGATGAAAACTAAAAAAAAATTCGGAAAACAAGCAAAATAAAAAAAATAACGAAGATATTTGTTTAAAGACGATTGAAATTTCATAGTTAAATCTATACTAAATAAAAACAAACCACAGCATTAAGTTACGTTGGAATTCAACGAAATGTACAAAACTACAAGCAATTGAAATGAAAAAAATTAAATCAATTCAAAAACTAAATTTAAGCAAAAAGCTTAAATCTTACGAATTCAGCAGATTCAAACAATCTAGAAATGTAGATGAAGAAACAGGATAGAAAGAATTATTAAAACAAATAACAAAAGATTGGTTCAAAGATTTGATGAATAAACAAAACAAATGTTAAAAATATAAAAGAAAATGTAATACACATATATTCAACATGCGAATCATTAAAAAGCTATAATTAATGGATGATAAACTGTAAACAATAAACAGTAAACAGTAAACATCAAATAGTAAACAGTATACAGTGAACAAACAAAGTACAACAAACAGTGTGAAGTATACAGTAAAAATAAACAATGAACAGTAAGCCATAAACAATGCACAGTACACTAACAACTGAAAACTATCTGTCTAACTATTATTTAAATTCTTTTTGTGGCCATGAAAAGATCCGTTTGTTTTATGTACTCATACCCGTCAAACGGGTTGTAACGAACAAAAAAAACAAAACCTAGTTTTTGGCAGGAGGTTCAATTGTCTAACTGAAAATAATTAATAAATATCATTGTGACTCATAACAAGGTGGAATTGACGAATCTACGTTAAATTTTCAAAGAAATGACGTAGCGAGTAAAATGATGATGTTTTTTTGGTTTAAAATTCGCTTGTATTTTTTAGAATTTTTTTTTGACGTGAGACTACGTCTAACCGGAATATACGGGGGGGAAAATGAAAACCTAAACACAGAACATGCAGGAAAAAATGCAAGATTTCGAATGCTTATAAATCGAACATTTCTTACTGGATCGGAGAGATGTTTGCATCAATTGATAGGGAATATTTCGCATCTATCGCAATTAATAAAATGTCATTTTTCATTAGAAAAACAATTGAACAACTGTGAAATGTTGAGCGTTATCTAGAGACGCTCTAACTGCCTCGTTTTGATTGGCCCGACTTACGGTTTCCCCAACACGACCATCAAAACCAAGCAGCCTTGTGGAAATCGGCATTGCAAATACATGATAGTATAGGGACTTTTGTTCTCACTGAAATATGTTCCCTAACACGGACTTCAAAACCAAGCAGCGTTGGAGAAATCGGCATTAAAAATACATGAAAGTAGGGGGAGCTTTTGTTCCCACCGAAATGTGTTCCCTAACAGAGATTTCAAAACTAATGTGCCTGGGGATATTGGCATTGCAAATTCATGCAGGTCGGGGGTATTTTTGTTCTATAGAAGTTGAAGATTTTGATTCATGCAAGCCGGGGGTACTTCTGCACCCGCATTTTTGTTTTGCATAGCGGGTACGATTACAACGTTTTTGCTCGGTTATTCAAGTTTGCATTGAAGGATATGCCTTCATATGTTCTGCTCACAGAATTTCTACGCACACCATTTGATGATTAGGCAAAATGTTGATAACCATTTGCTGCGATAACGCCTATTGATTAAACAATATGCGTTTAAGATACATGTTCGAAACTGAGTGCATGAAGTTCATCAAATCAGGCAAATTCGCAGTTCGAGAAGTACACACACTTGAGAGATGCAAACTTCAGGGGTAAAAGTAAAATAAATAATCGTTTGATAATTCATCCGTTCACATATTTTGTCCTAGGCATCATACCAAATGTAAAAGGACTGTCATTAAATTTACTTGAAACGAAGAACATAATCTATCACAATGCATGAATCGACTTTACATAGCCTTTGTTCAAACGTTTTACTCACATTTAATTGAGTTGGGAAATTGTTTCATTCAATCAAAAATTGAATCAATACAAACAAATGATTGCTAAGCTAAGATAGTCTCACGTCAACCTTGCGGTTATATCATAGGTATAACCCATCCATTTTTTTATTTCTCGATTTCGAGTATTCTTTACACGCTGAAATGAAAACATATGAAATGAAAACATATGAAGAATGGCTTGGTATAAGTGTTGTAATGCAAACGGTGAGTGGCATATGTTGCGCTTCAAATACTGCAGATCTTTCTCGTATTGGCCCTGCATAATTAATTATATCAACCAACCTAATATGATATTGATTGCATCGCTTCTAAAAAATGTCGGAAAATTAGTACTCATAACTTATATGCACTTTCAAAAATTATCTATTAATTATTGCACACGATTTTGTGTTGCATGCAACATTCACATGAAACAAGCTGAAAGAAAGAATGCATAATCCTTGATTTACATTGGCATTCGCTCGTAAAACATACCTCTCTCATTCGTTAAATTTTACGTAACATGTATTTGAAAATTCCTAATTTTTCGTTACATTTTTCGTAGGGTGACCCCCCTATATAAAAATCAACAGAAGATACTTCTGGAATAAACTGAAATTAGAAATTCTAGCTATAAAGCTGTGAAAAGAAAAGAAAAAAAATATTTTCAAAAAAATAGTAAAAAACTGAAAAACTTCTTCCATGTGGTTCATTTATAACAAAATCACAGCCTTACAAAATTACTAAAAAAAATTTATTTATTGCTTTTATATTTTTTTATTTTATCGAGTTTATGATCAAAAAAAGTTTATTCATTTTTAAATAAGGTCAATTAAGAAAAAAGGTCAATGGAGAGGGTTATGTGTGAACGAATTAAGTGTCACGATTCTTAGCTTATCAACCAGACCTTTTGTCTACCAAGTCCTCCAATAAAAAAAATTAAAAGAAAAATGTCATTCTATACACATTAGGGTGCCAACGAGAATGGTCATCTCGAATTCAAATATGTTACTCCATAAAAAATGTCCACCACCTCGAAAAACCACCCTATGCAGAATATCAGCTCAATCGGACTTAAGAGAGAGTGGCGCAAAGCGGTCAAAGTTTGAGTTTTTCGAAAAAAAATGATGTCAAATGTCTTAAAATTGCATGAAACGTCGAGATCTACTGTCATCTCGAATAAAAATTTTTTGTCAATAATCGACCTTTGGCATCAAAAGAATTGTTTTAAAAATCCCGATTCCCGGTATTTTTTCGGTTTTCAAAAAACTCGAATTTTAACGTCTGCGACCCTAGTAAATAAAGTCCGATTGAGCTTATACTTTGCATTGGGTATATTATCGTCCAAATCAAAATTACGCAGCAATTTCCGAATGAAAAATCGAGATAACTATTTTTATTGGCACCCAAAACCAAACCAAAAATTTCGAGAACCCCGATTTCCTTTCCTCGTGTGATTTTTCGATTTTCAAAAAACTCAAACTATGACCGCTTTGCGCCACTCTCCCTCAAGTCCAATTAAGCTGAAATTTAGCATAGGGTGTGTTTTCGAGTTAGTGAACATTTTGTTTAGGATAACTTCTTGAATTCATTAATTCAATTTTTTTTCCCATATATTCATTGGCACCCTAATACACATCCTAAAAATATCTAACCAAAAAAAATAAACTGAAACGAAAAAAATTTTAAAAACCTGAACCTTAAATTGATAACAATCTATAAAACTAACAAACAAAAAAAAACTCAGAATATCATGAAAACCATGTTTTTCCTCAAACTTCAATTAAATCCAAATCTTAAAATTTTTATTGTTTTTAAATAATTGCTGCTCTAGTGATATAATGACATAAATTGAAATATCTAAACAAAAGTTGATGAATTTTGAAAACTATTAAAATGTGAAAAATTCTATGGGGTTATGCACAAAACATGACCGCATTGTTGACGTAGAACTACGAGATTATTTTATTGATTTCACTTGTTCCTTTTTTTTAATGCATCGAAATTCCATACTCAACTCTTCGGGTGACCCTGGAACCGGTGGTTTTTCCTCGCTAGAACACAATAGACATGCTAGTATAGGTCACAATGTGTTTCCTTATGACAATGCACGTATTGCACTGATTATTGACCGCGGATGCTATCGGGGCAGTTTTGACGTAGGACTACGTCTTTCATTTCTATACTGGGGTGTAAATTCAAAGTTTCGATAACGAAAGCGTTACGCCGAAGAACGAGATTTTGAGCGTTAATAGCTCCTAAACAACTGAACGAAAGTGTATGATAAATACTTCATTCGAAAGATAAAATGTCTACGCGTTATATGCTTGTTACTTTTTTATCCAAAAACTTGTTTCAATAGCCCTAAAATTACTTTTGAAACAGGCTATTGAAATCACACAAATCGGTATATAAGCGAGTGCTTCTCGGAAATCCACTCAGTTATGATTGCGCAACGATTGAGGTACGATCGCAGGAATGGATGGATGTTTTCCTAACACAGACTTCAAAACCATGGAGCCTGTGGAAATCGGCATAGAAAATTAGATGCAAGCAGCGGGAACTTTTGTACTAGTTTGCGTTTCTGCAAATTGGAATGTTTCCCTAACACAGACTTCAAATTCATGAAGCCTGGGGAAATCGGCATTGCAAAATAGATGCGCGCTGCAGGTACTTTTGTACTCGCTTGCGTTTTTGCAAATTGGAATGTTTCCCTAGCTTTTGTACTCGCCTACGTTTCTGGAAGCTTGAATGTTTCCCTAACACAGACTTAAAAACCACGGAGCCTGTGGAAATCGGCATAGCAAATTAGATGCAAGCAGCGGGTACTTTTGTACTCGCTTGCGTTTCTGCAAATCGGAATGCCTTCACTCCCATGCATTTTTACACTCCGGAATTCGTTTTGCTAACACAGTCGTCAAAAGCGGGTACAAATGGAATGTTTTGGCTCGATTATTCAAGACTGCATTGGAAGATATCTCTTAATGTCACCAGTTCACTGAACTTCTACGCATACCGTTTGATGATTAGGCAAAATACTGATAACTTTTTGCTGCGATACCTACTACCATAATGCATGAATTTACTTAAATTGGGATTTGTTTGCAATTAAATTTATAAATAGTTTCATTCATTCACTAGTTTAATCAATAATTTAATCAATACGATAAGGATGAGAAACATCCGAGGTGGGATTATTGCTAATTGAAGAAATACAATTGATTACTAAGTCAACGGCAGTCCTACGCCAACCTTGCGGTTATATCATAGGTATAACCCATCCATAGTTTTTTTCGCAGCATTCGTTCAATTTTTGCAGTACTTGCTCACTTCAGTTGCATTTCGAGCGATCGATTTACATACGCCATATTGACCACACGGTAGGAAGAAATAATCAATTGGGATGCATCCAATTTTCGTTATTTCAAACCATTTACGGGTTAGTGAATCGTAATGTTTATCATATAAAAAAATACAGAATTTCTGGTTCGATTGCTATATATTCTGATTTAGCACCCTTACTGAAAAACGTAGTTCCACGTCAAAAAAGTTCAAATTAAATAAAAAACTTGAAGCCTACGTTGACCAGATTTAGTGTACCCTTCATACACAATTCTGTAAATTGATGCGTAGAAATATAAATAATTCCGTAAATTGTTTGTTGTCAATGTTTTCGGCATTAAGGATACAGTATTGCTTCACAAAATTCTCAAGAATTTCAATATCTAGGGTTATTCCAAATGAATGGGTAATTACACCAGCGCTTCAAAGATGCAGGGAAGTCCTCGATTTACATATCGGTGAGACTGAATACGTGGTTTGCGAGGAAAGAGTTGGCGCGAAGAATTCGCATATTGCTTCCTGGAATGTAGTTCCATCTTTCCATTTTATCTCTACCTTTGGTGACCAACACGCGATGCGTCGCCAATACCTGTCAATCCCGTTATCGAGTGGTTCGGCTCCAACGGCGCGGAGACATCTCTCCGAAGAAAGTGTATCGCGGGGTGTTCGCGAGAAGAAGGGTAAAAAAACGGACAAAGTCGTGATCATTACGGTGGAAGGAAAGCTCCTAACAAGACTCGGGAACACGTTCCACGAAAGCAATCTGATAATCTCGCACATAAGGTTCACAGTTTGTGGTGGAACGAAAGAATGAGTTTAGCAAACAAATAGCGTCTAGTTTTAATGCAAGCGAACCTAACCTAATATACCACCACTAACGGGTGCGCAGATTGTCTATCGCCGAGACAACACCCACAGCTAGTTGCCCAACCGGACGCCATTATAGTTTCATACCACACTCATCTCAGAGGAAGTACGTTAGACAGGGCGGTTGCATCGGTCCGCTGGCTGTGGTACGGCAACAGCTGCGCGTTGATGGTCATCAAGCCATGGGAAATTAACTAATTTAATAGCATTTATAATTATGATAGGTAGCACAAAAGCCGAGCTCAAGTACAGTGCAAAACTTGAGAGCATCGACCATTACAATTTAGCATATGATGATTAGACCCGATGCCTAATAGTGAGTGTTTATCACTTCCGAATAGCCACGCTCCTAATGGAGGCAGTACTTTGACCGTACCGTGTGTTGGCTTCGCTAAACAAACATGACCTCTGTGTCGATTTGAGTTGCCTAAAATAACGGACCAACAGCGAGAGTACCGAAATGAGTCTCTGGTTTTCAAATGAAAAGTTTCCACTCAAACTCACCACTCCAGGCCACAAGCAGCCATCATATCCCCACCCACTACTCCAGATCACCACGCCACGCTGAACAAACACAACGGCAACACATTGATCCGCAGCAAAACCGAAGCCCAGACCATGTTGGAGATAATGGCGATGGAAATCAGTCACCGGAAATAATACAAGCACTCCGCTGCCTCTCCTCCTATCTCAGAGGCGAGGGCTTCTACGAGCTGCTTCACCATTGGCCCGACGAAGGTGAGTTTTGATGCAACAACAACGACTTCAACTCCAGGCCAGCGCACGCACCCACGGCCTGACGCATTAGCGAAAACCGCCATTACACATCTTTCCGGCAAATGTTTTTGTGTCACTTCTAAATATATGATTTTCTTTCCACCTCTCTGCAAGTCCTAGGCTTCTGAAACACTGGCTAACTAAATATAGATCCACCGCTCCACGATAGCCCGCGCAGCTCACTGAGTTCACGTTCGTATCTTCCAGGAGGAGCGCCACCATAAGTTTCATCAAAGCCCCCTGAAGACGAAAACTAGTATATAACGAAGTTCAATACACAAGATCTTTGCAGATTTGAGAGTTTCTGATAACATTTTTTTTATTTTTTCGTAAATGTGATCGTAGGACTACGTCTTTGATTTCTATAAATGGGGGGGGTTCACATTACAATAAATGTAACGAAAAATTAAGGGATTTCAAATTGCACAAAGAACACAACGCTTGGGAGTAGCAAATCATTCTAATTGTGCATGTTTCGGTGAACCGAATCGGCATATCAAATTAAAGATGCGATTTTTCTATTTTGAGTTATGATTTTCCTACGGTTATTTTCACAATGGTGTGGTATATTCAAATCGTAATTTGATACTACATTACATGCTCCTTTGAAACGAACAAAAATTGAACCAATCAAAACGTTGGATTTAGCGCATTTGGATAATGCTGACATTTCACAATCATTCAATGGATTGCCCAAAAATATACACATTTTTTTTGTAATAGATTTTTTTTGTTGCAAAGACAGTGGAAAAATTTTGGAAACATTCAACTACATTAATATTGAATTTGCAGAGAAATTTAATTGACTAATACATTCGGCCCATTCATCCACAATTTTTTACGTAGGACTATGTGTTTTATTTCTATACTGAGGTGTAAGTTCAAAGTTTCGAAAACGTAGCGCTCTCGTTTTCGAAACTTTGAACAACAAGCAACAAGATTTTGAGCGGTAATATCTCCTAAGTAACTGAACGAAATGGTATGATAAACACTCCATTCGAAAGATAAAACATCTACGTGTTACATTCTTGTTACTTCTTGATCGAAAAACTTGGTTCAATAGCTTTAAAATTGCTTTCAAAACCACTCAGTTTCGCAGCGATTAATGTACGATCGCTGGATTCTGTGTGTTCCCCTGACACAGATTTCGAAAATCCGCACGGGAATCCACTCAGCTATAATTATACAGTGAATGGAGCATGTTATCGCTGTTGTGGCGAAGCTAACTTCTTTAATCACGTTCATCAAGCTGATGAACGGTGTCACCAAGAGCCTGTTTGTGCACACAAACGACATTGGTGCGTCGGGCTCGTTTGAGATTCCCCCTAAGGCCAAAATGGAATCCACCGAAAAGAAGGACGGTACCACTAGGAAGGCGACCAAAATAACACCAGCATCGAAAAGACTTAAGGCATTGAAGACAGCCACCACACACACACACACGCTCCACTTTTCGTTTAGTGGGCATCGAGGTAGGATTGATTGCCGGCGAGCGTCGAGCGTCGATGAGAAGGAACCGAAAGATGTCATCACTGCTAACAAATAATTTGTCAGTTCTGCGCAGAACTTAAAGAGTTGTGTTGGTTGTTGAAACGGAAAAGTTTATTTTGTTTTCTGTTCAAAATATAATACTGCGAGCGAATGCATTTTTTTTTGTAATTTTCAATCAAGTGCGTCGAGGAGAAGAACACGAAAAGATGTCATCGTTGCTGACAAATAATCTGCCAGTTCTGTTTAGAACTTAGAATTGTGTTGAATCGGAAGAGTTTATTTAGTTTTGTATTTAAAATATAATACTGCCAGTGAATACTTTTTTTTTGTAATTTATGTTTGAAAATTAGTGACAAGCAATGTGTATGTGTATAGGGCAAACATAAAAAACCAGGGAAAAAAATTTTGCACCAATTTTGCGTGATTGCTGCTATTGCTGAATATTCTTCCTTCGCTGCATACAAGTTGTTCGACGACGTTGTATACAAAGCGAATTTTGCTTTGCTAGCCTTGTCTTACATCACCCGCATATAAATCATGACTGAGATGAAATTTCAAGCAGGTACCCATATTTATGGATTTTTTTGTGATTTCAATAATTTGTTGTTTTTTTTCCAAAATATATATTTTTATCAAGGCTCATATGGCGTTAGCCTGACGGGGCCGGAGTTCAATATTTTGACAGTTTTTCTTATTATCTATGTTAGTAATATGTAACCGATTACTCGCGGTCGGTTCGAGGTTAGTATTACAGGTGTTCTCGTAATTGGGATGTTGCTGTCTCCAATGCTCTGTACGTGTGCCCGACACGGGATACTTCCTATTGGGATGCAGCTGACCATTAATCAGCAACGCTCCCCTAGTATGTACCCCATATCTAGCGTGGTGCGTCTTCTCGACTCGAGGAATCCAGGATAGAATGGTCACTAGCCGGCGCAATCATCATCTTAGGCGCATAGACAGGCGCAGATAATTTGTTGTTGTTGTCTTGAATTATAGAGACTTAAAACTTCTTCAGTTCATTCAACTCTATCAATAGTTTGCTAGCAAGGCATATAACTTGTAGATATCATGTCACTTCGTTCAGTCGATAAAGAGGTTTTGAGGCTCAAAACCTAGTGCATCCAACGTAACGTTCTCGTTTTCAACTTCCCCGAAATATTCGTTCATCTATTCATTGAGAATTGATTCCGATTCAACTCCAAACAAATGATCACTAAACAAACGATAATCCTCGTCAACCATGCGGTTATAGCCCAGATTTAACTCTCTTCCTGTTTTTTTTTATAATCACTGAGAGGGTGCTGCCGCGAAATTCATCCGAAGCAATATTCCCTATTTTGATCCAATTGCAGATTTTTCTCTACACCAGGAAAACTTTAACAGTACTTCAAACACTATTCAATTACCAATTCACATACCCCCGGGTTTGCTAATGATACCAATGGAACGAATCATCGACGCAAAGGTGAAGAATCACATTATAATAATAACAGCCAGAAAGCTACGAGAAAATGATACCGAAAAAAATGCGCAAAAAATAAATAAAAAAAATAAAACACACTAAGAGATGCACAAGAGATCCGAACGAGCGCAAAAAAACACTGATAACAGAAAGAGAACAGAAAAAATCCGAGCTCTGCTAAACCGAGAAATGCCTATACGCGTTCTCCCAAAAGGAGAAGTAACCTTCGGAAAGAGGCACTTCTGGGACAAAATTCGAGAGAAAAAATTAAGAAAGACTGTGCCAGGACTACATCAGGAGAGTACGCGTTCTCGTTAGCCAAAGTGACTTTCTCAGAGGCAACGCGTGTGAACGTGGCCTAACCGTTTCTTCACGGTTGTGGTTTATTTTTGTGTTTGTTTGCCATTTTTGCTTTTCATGGCCCAGTCTTCCAACGCGGAGCAACATCAGCACCACGCGGTGAAGTGAACGAAGCATGGAACTAACTGTCAAATTTTTATGCTACTGCTACCACTGCGCTGCTGCTACGAGGTGTTGTACCTTTTCCTTTTATTGCCGCCACGCTTGTTTGCCCATCGTATTCGCGCCGAGCAACCTTACCCCTTCTCCCCCTCAAAATACTCTAGGCTTGGGTCGGTAGAATTGCGCGTTGTGTAATAATACGACTCTATCAAACACAGATTACGCGACCGCTAACAGTGGATATTTCTCCGGTGCGTATGGTTTTTCGGTTTCAGAGTGCTAAACCGTCTCGTAAGATAACAGATAACGTGTTTTGGGACGAATGAACGAACGTTGAACGACAGATGGAGAGTCGCCTATGTGGATTACGGCTATTGAATGTCGTCCACCCTATTCTCTTCCACCATTCGCAGGTTCGATGGTGAGCAGGTTCTCTTTCACTGGCACTTTCCCAGTTTTTGTTTTTCTTTTTTGGTTTCCCCTTACTCTTTTCGCACGACGCTAGAGGTTCAACCACGTATGGACGAGCAGCCGCTTCTCCTTCTTTTTCGCGGTTCTTCCAGCGCCATAATCATATGCAGAGCGTATATCCCATTCATAGACCAACTCGTCGTAATTTTCGACGGGGGTATTTTATAGTAGCATTTCTGCACAAACACATACACAACAAGATCCAAAACGCGGAAATTCATACATATCTGCATGCGATCTTGGTTCGGTGTGTGTATGAGAATTTTTTAACATGACGAAGCCATTTATTAACGCACCGGAGTAGACATACAGGGAGAGTTCTGTTGGAGATTGTATTAATTGTTAAGAATCCACACACAGAAAAGTGAAAAGATCGCTGAGCAAAAAATAGTCGTCATGCGAAAGCAAGCGATTTTTTGCTTATTGTGGAAAATATTGATTATTTAGCTGTCAATTTGCTCATCACAAATGAGGAGGGTGGAAGACGGCTTTATAAATATGGCCCCTTGTGTGTGTATTTGATTAGAATAAAATGTTACTGATTTAATTCAAAGAAGTGATTTAATTAAAAATAAGCATAATTTCTGAACAGTGAATGTTTCTGTATCAGCAAAGTTGGACAATCCTCCCGAGAGCATATTGCTGCCCCGATTTTGCTCGAATCTCACAATTGACGTATTTAATGCCAACTCGACTGGACATTGACAGCACCATTTCAAATTGCAGTGAAGCTTTGTGGATGTCATTGTCCGTTCAAGCTTCCGAAAAGGGGCGTGAAAAATATTCGTAAAAAAAACAAAAATTACAGAAAATTCTAACTCAAAAACTATGAGACATGTAGTAGTTTAGTCAAAGAGTGGAATGTTGGAAATTATACCAGTCGTGCTTATAAAAACTAGTCCCCTGTAGAAGTGCCCATCTTCCAATGATGGTTATTTCTGGTTATTGTATACATATAGTCAATCACAAAATTGAGTGTACATATACTACTTCACGATTCTCTCCATTTATTTGGCGCAAAATATTTTGAATACATTTCTTCTTTTGATGCATATTAAGAATTTACTCATTTAACTTACTATGCGAACAAAAAAATTTCGCGAAAAGTTTCTTGCTAATTATGTATTCATAAATTTGAAAACAATCTCTATTCTAAGCATTGCAAAATTGAGTGTACACCTTGAATTTCTCCAAATAAATTAATCTTAATAGTATGATCTTTGCGAATTAGCGTACTTTTTTTCGTCAGAGTCTAATGTCAACATCAAACCACTGCCTGGGCAGTGTTGGTTTTTGCTTTTTGTTGATGTTTGAAAAAGTTTTTAGCAAAATTGAAAGTAAGAGGAAAGAAATAGATTTTGTTACAGGTACAATGATAATAAGCAAGACTCGTCGTGGAAATACGAAAGAATTATCGTTCTACAGTGACCAGACATCTCCGAATTGATGCCACGGCGTTTGCAAGAAGTAATGAACGCGAATAAGGGCCATACCAAATATTAGGGGAAAAGGTTTAATATAAATATTATTAAACCTTTTACGCATATGTTCGAAGTTGAACTTTTTCTCCGTTTCGGGCTCTATTTGCCTTTAACTGACTCTGATTAAAAAAATCCGCTACCCAGAATAATCATGTTGCTTCCATTTGAAAGATGAGAAAATTTAATACAGGATAAAGTTGTCAAACTTCCAAATTAAAGGATTTAAGTAACATTTTAGAAGTGAAAAACTCCAAATGAAAGCTCTCTAATCGCTCTATAATTCGTTTTATGTCATCCAACTTCTATCTTTATTTTAAATTTCGCTGCAATATAATTTTTTTAAGCCTCGCAACAGTATCCTGTACAATCTTTCAAATGGAAGCAACAGGGTTGTCCTAGGTAGCGTATTTTTTAATTATAGCCAGTTTAAGGCGAAAGAAGTCCGAAAGAGCGAGACACAACCCGATTTTTTTCATCAAATATAATCCTGTATAACCTCCTGAAAGAATTCGATTTTTTTATATGAGAAAGGTATTTTATGGCTTTAAGGGGATGAATAAAAAATTAAATTCTTCTTTTATATTCAAAAAAACAAAAAATATATGCATACAAAACAAATAGAAAAAATTGTTTTTACTCGATTATACATATGACGAATTGGATGTCAACTCAAATGGCCGTTGGCAACACCATTTCAGAAAGCAGTGGAACGTTGTGGGCAGAGTTGCCAACTATAATTTTCAAAAATCAGGAGAAATCAGGATAGCTCATATTGGGTTGTCCGGGAAGTTAATGTCGATTTTTGGGCGAACAAAAGCACATTTTTTAAATAAAAAAATATAATTCAATTTTATTATCCACAGTTTTGTTTAACAATCTTTCATCATCTTTCACGTAGCTCAAATATTCTATCCTCCTAATTCTTGAAAATAATAAAAATATGTTTTGGAGAAGGCAATGCTTGAATTGAATTTTCATAACATTAAATCACTTCATGTTAGCACTTTATGTATAAAGAATACGATTTTTTGCGATTCACTCGAATTTTGAAAAAATGCAGCTGACTCCATTTTTCCCCTAACTTTAGAGGTTAGAGATAGGGATTGTTAACCGATTTTACCGGTAATACCGGATCATTTTTCATTACCGAATTACCGGCAATTTCAGAATCAATAACCGGTGATTTCGGTAATTTTTATTTTTACAACTTAAGGGGGGACCCCTCTAGCGATTTTTAAAAAATCGAAAAAATTAGATATCAAAAAACGGCTATGTAACGCCTTAGATAATTCATTTTTACATGCTGATAGGAAATTTCAGCCAAATCGGTCGAGTAGAGATATGATGCCACCAGTTGAAATAACATGGTTTGGAGAAAAATGTGTTTAAAAATTCGTACAGCTATACTATATCCCTTTAGGTGACTTCATACTTTTGGCTGTAACTTTCCAACGAAATCAAATATCGAAAAATCCTTTCAGGACAACATTTCTGAGGGCATAAGCTTCCCAAAAATACAAAAAACAAAAAAAAAATTCGATTTTCCAGACCGGGGTCCCCCCTTCAAATAATATTTGCCTTTACGCCATTTTAAAATATTACTCGAGAATCAAAATAAGACCGAAAAAACCCAACTGGCATCTCTGAATTCTTTGAACTCTTTGAACTCTGAAAATTCTGAAATTGAAATCTGAATGTTCAAAAATCGCTGCCCGATTTGAAAATGAAGCACAGGATAAACTTCAGCGATGAAAAATTGACAGCGATAGAAGAATTGATTGATGCCCTCGAACCAGGTTTTGTTGTTTTTGGGTTGAACTGTTATGCCGGAAGAACTGCACCCTTTATGACGTCAGATTGCAATTTATGCTAGAACAGCTATTGGAGCAACCATCAGAAATTTCGGAGAAGCTGCTTGGAGCTTGGAGCTGTCAACGTTGACAGTCAGAACGGGAGGAAGCTTCAGCAGCGACTGGAGAAAACAGAAGAAGAAAGAAACGGAAAAATAAAAGGAGGCGCCTTTCGTTCTGGAGCCAGTAAGCGATCCGAACCAACTAAGGAAAAATTGAAAAAAAACTGACGTAAAAGTTCAGGAAGAGTTGATAGAAATTTGAAGTCAAAGTTGAAAGAGAGCTGAAGTTTAAGTTTAAAGAAGAAGAAAAGAGAGTGATAGAAAAGCTAACATAAGTAAAGCGAAGTGGAAATACGTGGAGTGCAGTCGGGCAGTACGACTAAAGTCGTATTGAACAAGTCCTCATTGAAAGGACTGCAGAAAAACGTTTCGTATATGCAGATTTGTTTGCCCATATGAATAATCATTCTGCTCGTGGTCGTGACACAATTAATGATGACTTCGGCGTCTTCTATCAAACGTCACGGACTGCAATGATTAAGCAGACATTTGAAATCGTTCGTGACTTGATGACATTCGACGATTATGGTATTGATTCAGTAGCTGGACAACAGTAGGGAAAAATCCACTGAACGTTCCAGAATCTGCAGAACAGTTGAGTATCAAGGAAAAACTTGAACCACGGTAGCAGCAATCAGAAATATCAACATCCAGTCCAAGCACAACGCCTATAAACGGACTGATGAATACCCTCCAGAGTTTTTGTACAGAGGACGTTAGAGGCAAATAAGTGAAAATGATATTCGATGCTCTTCGTACTGTACGCCCAACATCATTGGACTCGGAACGTGCGTTTTTCTCTTCTGGAAATTTCGTTAATGATATCCGATCTGCATTAGATGACGACAAAATTTACATTATTTGTGTCCTTAAGTATTACTTTAACCAACAAACAAAGTAGCGAAAACTTTTCAAAATGGTTTCTTGTAAACTAATCATTATCAATAAAAGCCATTTCATCAAGCAAATGGTTCATTTTAAAGTATTGTTTTACCGGCAATTTACCGGTTTTACCGGTAATGAAAGGTTCATTACCGAATAACCGGTTATTCAAATTTGGCACGGTAATGCAATCCCTAGTTAGAGAGCTTCAATTTGGTTGATAGTAGCAATAAAATTTATTATGAATTTTTGGGATAAAAATAATAAAAGCATCTTTTAAGTTTTTCACTTTCGAAATATTAACTTAATCCACTAGTTCACATGTTATGATATTCAGTACTAATTTTTCTCATCTTTCAAATGGAAGCAACAGAACCGCCCTACGTGGCGTACTTGTTGAAGTAGGACCAGTGAAAGGCAAACAGAGCCCGAAACGAAAGAGAAGTTCAACAATTCTGTCATTGTTGAAATTCGACCATACGCGTAGGACATTTTTTCATCAAAGTTTTAATGTGAGGAAGGTGTTTTTGAGGGGATGAATCAAAAATTAAATTCTTCTATTATGTTCAAAAAATGATAAATGATGAATAAAAAAAACAAATAAAAAACATCATGCTTGCACACCATTTGTATCAGATCTATACAGGTTTTTCCATTTCGGGCTTCCGAAAGCATACAGCCCTGCGCTGACAACCGTTTGACATAGCTGTCAACCAAAGCGTCATATCGTTAGTTGAATGTCTGCCATTTTACAATATGGATCGTTTTAGCATCGCACAACGTGTTAATTTTGTTAAATTATACTATAAAAATGATGAAAAACCGGCAAATGTTTTTCGAGCATTACGGACGGATTTTGGTCGTCATGGACGGCCTACAGAGCACACAATCGCTAATGTAGTGCGTAAATTCGAACAAACTGGATACGTAGCGGATATTGTGAAACCTGTGCATCATCGTAATGTGCGTTCGGCCGAAAATATTGCTGCTGTTGCTGCCAGTGTGGAGGATGACCCGAATGTTTCGATTCCACGGCGTGCTCAGCAATTGGGCTTGTCAAACACATCATTGTGGCGAATTTTGCATTTGGACTTGCACCTACATCCATATAAAGTCCAACTGGTACAAAAATTAGAGCGTAGTGACCATGGAATGCGTGCTCCCTTGGCCGAGTGGTTAGCGTCATAACTAACATGCCGGGTGTTCGGGTTCGATTCCCGTTCTGGTCGGGGGAATTTTTCGTCAAAGAAATTTCCTCCGACCTGCACTGTGATCACGCGTATTCTAGAACATGCCACTCAGAATGCATTCAAGGCGTGTTATTTGGCATAGAAATCTCAACTAAGTACTAATAAAAATGACGCAAGTAATACTACGTTGAGACGGCGAAGTTCCTCTAGGAACGTTAGTGCCATTGAAGAAGAAGAAGACCATGGAATGCGTCGGGCATACGTCGATTGGGTGAACGAACAGCAGCAGCAAAATGCTGAATTTTTGCATCAAATTTTCTTCAGCGATGAGGCACATTTCGAGCTCGGTGGCTATGTGAACACCCAAAATTTCCGTATATGGGGCTCAGAAAATCCACACGTGATTGTTGAGAGGCCATTGCATCCGCCAAAAGTCACTGTTAGGTGCGCATTATGGTCTGGTGGAGTCTTCGGGCCGTATTTCTTTTAAAATGAGGACGGCGAGACGGTAACTGTGAATGGTGAGCGCTATGGCCGCATGTTAACCGATTTTTTTTTGCCACAAATTGAAGATATGGATACGGATGACATGTGGTTTCAGCAGGACGGCGCCACGTGCCACACAACACGACCGAACATGGCCATATTGCGAACGAAATTTGGGGGACGCATAATTTCGCGTTTTGGTGATGCCAATTGGCCGTCCATCCAGATCATGCGATTTGAACCCGCTAGACTTTTTTTTTGTGGGGTTATGCGAAAGACCGTATCTATGCCAACTATCCGCAAACTCTTGAACATTTGAAAGACAACATTCGTGAGGTTATGACCGAGATACCGCCCCATATGTCATCGAAAATTACCTGTTCCCGATCAAGGTGTGCGAGGAAGCCCTAGGTGGACATTTGAATGATGTTGTATTCCACATATAATGGCATAAACCAAACTTTAATTTGAAATAAAAGTTTCATCGAAATTCGAGTTCTAAGTTTGTTTTATTTCAATTTACTTTCGGAATATAAAGTTGGAAAACCCTGTATATCTAAGTTATGGAATTAATAGGGGAAGGGAGGAAGAGATCTCACCACAAATTGATAGTCTAGGTCTCTTTTTTTTAATAATTGTCTTTCAGGCAGAAATTTTGAAAAATGAATGTGTCCAACATTTTTAAAAAAATTAGATTGAGTCGGGAAAGACGGACACTTGGGGTGGGAAAGATGGACACTAAATGATAACTCAAGTTTATGTACTCGATAAATTTTGGAGATCTTCAAATATGTCTTAAAATGATCTAACAAAAAGGCTAGACTAAAATCACCTAGAAGGGCTTGTAATTTTTCTATTTTTTCATGTCTAAAATAGCTTCCGGCATTCGGAATGACAAATTCGGATTACGTTTTGAAAACCGCTTTGCTGATTCGTCCATGATATGTGGTTGCATTTGCAAACGTAGTTAGTGGGTATCTGTTAAAAGAAGAAGGAGGAGATAATCAAATTGTTTTCAAAACAAAATGTTTGCCTTCTGTCAGTGGTCTGTTCGTCTTACCCGACTTGATTAGTGTTTTATTTTCATCAATATTTTTAGAGTAACAATGATAAAACTTCGGCGCTGATTCGATAAACTGGAAGAGAAGTGATGGTAAAACATTCACGTAACGAAAAATACCCCAAAAAATTACTTGATAATAATGAGAACCATATTTTCTGCAGACGAAAATTTACATCGAGCTGCTCATTGTATATTACTTTTTTACTTTTATTTAAAATTTTAACAGAAATCCAGCTAGGTGTACACAGTAAGTGTCAAAAATATTGATACACTTTATTGCGATTTTGTACATCACTAAAATTTAAAATAAAAATGTAATTTATGAATTATACAGGGGTGTCCGTCTTTCCCGACTTTCCCCTACATCTCGATGACCTCTATTATGATACAATGATGTTGGTTTGTCAAAATGGTTACTATGTCAGTCCTTCGCGCGTAGCAGTACTGTTCACTTTTAAAATGCCCTAAAAGCTATATGCTTGTTACTTATTGATTGCTAAGCCAACGGTAGTCTTGTGACCTTGCGGTTGTATCACATATATAACCCACTTCAAGTTTTTCAGTAACTCCTAGCAAAATTACCTCTTCAGCGCTCCCAAAAACACTCTCCTCAAATATTTACATTTCCATTTTCACGAAAATTATACTATGCACCATCTTTCGCCGAACGGCAACAAAACATCCGAACCGAACTGCTTGTGTAGAGGCGGCGGATGTGATGGCAATTCAGTTTCCAACCGACAAACACAGCTCTCACGCTGTAAAACACCGCCTTCGCTTCCAACTTGATATGCGCTGGAATTAACGGAAAATCAATGAACGAAGGGAAAAAGTCTCCGATATGCTCAAAACATTCTTAAATTCACACCTGGCAAAAAAAATATAACAATCGATTTACTTATTATTTCGAGTATTATTTTCGATTCAATTGTTTAATTATAAAATAGATGGGTTTCTTTATTGTGATAGATGCAATCAATTGATGCAAACATCTTTGCGATCTATCAGGAAAGAATCGTGTTATAAGTGTTCGAAATCTTTCATTATTCCTCACATGATCTGTTTCTAGAATATCCTTCCTTTTAGACGAAGTCAACATTACGTAACTACCATTGTGCTGCTGCCTCTTCTTAACCCTAGTTATGAATACTTACAGGATGTCGAGAATGTTCATTACAAAAGTTCCTAATTGTTAACTCACCTGAAAAGAAAGAAAAAAATTGCACGGTAATGAACGAAGTTGATGAAAATTGTGGAATATCGTTTTTTTATGAGTTTTAGAAACATAGAGTTTTTGTATGTCAACAATCAATTTTAGCCACAAAATATGAAACCTGATGTGATTTGAAACCAAAAAGCTCTTTATCAATCTCCTTCTGAATGTAGCCATTCTCGAGGTATTTTAAAAAATATTTCTAATTTGTCTTTTTCATAGTAAATATATCCTTTTAATATGTTTTATTATGTTATACCGCGATTGCCTTGAAGAACTCATATTTCCTCTAACCCAAACGGAATACAAATTTTCATTCGAATCAAAAATACTCATGTTTTGTCATTTGTCGATTTCATTTACAATTGCTCGACTGTCAAATAATTGTCATACAAAAACCGGATACAAACATTCTTGAATCATCGGTAATACCACCACGATGAACAAAACCAAATCGAAATATCTTCAAACGTAGGAATATATACTTCATTTCTGTACAGGGGTAAAACTCAAAAGTTTCTAACATGAGTACGTTACGTTTGGGGCGCAAGATTTCGAGCATTAATACCACTCTGCCGGCCGAACAGAGCGATTCGAAAGATAAAAAACGGTCCACGAATGATGTTTATTACTTATTGACCCCGAAAACTTTTTGCAATAGCTCAAAAACTGCTTTGAAAGCAAACTTTTGAAATATGGATACCTGCTTCTTGAAATTTCATCTCAGTCGTTATCGGTCGGCGGTTCACGCATAGCTTGATGCAAGATTTGAAAGCTTTCTAAAACAAACAACTAACCAACAGTGTAAGAAACTCAACTGGAAACCAATCGTTTCCAAGAGGTACAGTTCTACGTCAAGCTCCCGTCCGTCTCCCTATGCATAGACCCTTCTAGTTTTTATGTAAATATTTTGAAAGGGCAAAAAAAAACTAAAAGTCAAACTGTAATTTACGTTTAATTTCATTACAAGGTTTGACCAAGACTTTTGAACTGATCTCGCGAAAGGTGAAATCTGGTTCAAAGTAAACCCATAACTTTTTCAAAATCGTCACGTGGCCGGAATAAAACACAATCACGTGATAGCGAGCGCGGTATCGGTTTTGAGCTGGCAACGACATCAACCCGACAAAAAAGTGCACATGGGGAGAGGTAGGTATCGATTTTTTCATCTGCCAGAGGGCTACCACTTGGAACGCTGCGGGAGAGACTGGCTTTTCGTAACTATTTTTTTGCCGCCTCGTCGTGCTCTGCACCCATTCCTAACCAGTGAGGAACAGAACAGAAATTTGCGAATGTCTTCACACACAAACGAGTACACTGATTGGGACGCGCGACGGCAGGGAGAATTCGGCAGGCAAGGATACAGAAGACGGAAAGAGAAAGCGTTGATTCTGTGTTTGCGTATGCTGCATGCCACCTCCGACGCGGAACTCAAGCAGCTCCAAATGATGTACGACTCCGACTCGGGCATTAGAATTTAGAGTCGGTCGCGGAGTTGGGTTTTGGGACGGAGGCACACAACACTACCGAAAAGCCAAAAGAGAAGTGGAAACGAAAAATCGACCGATTTCTCAAGCGCGTATAGAGAGACAAACACATAGAAACGAAAGGCGGCTGCAAATCAACACGCCGAGTACCTCAGACGGAAGTTGTTGACCTTGGGAAGAGCAATCAAGATAAAGATGAGTTTTTTAATGAGCCTTTTTCTCACACTAGCCACACTATCGGGCCTTTTTTCGTGTCTTGAGAGCCTTCAAATGATATCCCTCACTTGGGATTTTATCCAATACCAATACCATATGGTTCTCACGGAACCGGTTGCGCAACTTTCTAGAAATTGAAACCGTGAATTCCTTTGTGATGGGGATATATTTACAAATTTCACTTCAAACCAGAAACTGAACCAGTTCGCCACCAACGCCAATGCCATTTCTCTATCGTCGTCAACTAATAAACTATCGAAAACGGCCGCCCTCCTTCCTATCCCCCCGAGGCCACGAAACTGCTACCACCTACCAACAACGAGCGAACCGTGTCCTTCCGCTACGTCCAATAGCTTCCCCTCCCCTCGTCGTTACCCCGCAAATAGTGAACCGCGGACTGCAGCAGTACACATTTTGTGGCGCATGTGTAAAGTGGTTCTATTCTGTTGCTACTGCTGCTGTTGGGATGATTCTATCTCGGGATGACCCCCGCGAAAGTGTTCTCCTCCTCCGAAAGCCAACCCACCATATCATTTCCTCGGTACAGATGTTTCCAGAAATTTCTAGAAGAAGCATGAAAACGGAACACTTTCTATCCACACATTCAGAGATTCGAGGAGGATGCAACTGAGATTTTTGTTTGTTATTGTTGCAATCGCTACCACCATTTCACAATCGAGCCGTAGTAATGCGCCGATTTATGTACGTGTCACTTTGTAAGTGAGGGGAGGTTGGATGAGGACGAGGTGAATGCCTAGCCGTTTGCCATGCCAAGTGGCGTACTCTTTCTTGCATCTCTCGATCGGTGATTGCGTAAACTGTGATCTGAAACGAGCAAACCGGAAAAAAGTCTGTGCTTGTTGTTGGGGCAGAAAGATCGGATCGGTTCATGTAAAACGGAATGGGAAAAAGTTGAGAATAAGATGAAACATTGGAGTAAAATTTAATCATTTGATGAGTACTCCGACTTTAGAAACAATACAATATTACGATTACCTATTTGGTAACCATTAAAGGAAATACACAAAATCGCTAAAATCGACTAATTACCAACAAATTCACCTGGAATATGTAGCTGTAGATTCTGTTTATTCTACTAGCTGACCCGACAAGCTTCGTCTCGCCTAAAATTTATTTTTCGTTATCACATCCACGTTTTCTTACTAAGCGCACGTTCATGGGTCCAATCGCAGAACTGTTCATTGATTGATCTTCTCATCTACCCATTAACATTATTTTTTACTATAAAATTTCAGTACTTCTACCAAAAACTCGACATTATAATATCAGATTATTTTCAGACCCAATTCTCGTGCAATATTTTTCATCCACTTGCAAATAACATGTTTATCCGTTACATGGAATAAATATTTGAAACAGAAAATATTAGGCTGTCAAAAAAGTCCTGCGGTATTTTTTTTTGAATTTTCATTTGTTCATAAAATTAGTTACAATCATCTGTTTTAAGTCAAATATGCGCCGTTTTGTTCGATGACTTGTTCCCAACGAGATGCCAACTTCATAATATCACTGTTATAGAAGCTCGCTTCCTTATTGGCAAAAAACTCGGATAGCCAATTTTTACAGGCCTCTTTTGTGGCTAACTTCTGACTACCTAGCTCGTTCGCCATGGACAAAAACAGGTGGTAGTCACTTGGTGCAAGGTCCGGACTATACGGCGGATGCAAAAGAACCTCCCATCCGAGCTCCCGGAGCTTCTGGCGCGTCACCAAAGAAGTGTGTGGCCTGGCGTTGTCCTGATGGAAGACAATTCAGAACCTTACTGACCGTTAATGAGGGCTTGGCCACCGTCTGAGCCGCTTCAGCGGGCTTCGACCACGACCGTTTGCACTTCACGTTGTCGTAAGTGACCCACTTTTCATCGCCTGTCACCATCCGCTTCAGAAACGGGTCGATTTTGTTGCGATTCAGCAGCGATTCACATGCGTCGATACGGTCAAAGATGTTTTTTTGCGTCAACGTGTGTGGCACCCATACATCGAGCTTCTTTGTGAATCCAAGCTTCTTCAAATGGTTAATAACGGTTTGATGACTTATCCCCAGCTCTTGGCCGATGCTACCGCTGCTACTATGCCGGTCTTTCTCGGCTAATTCAGCGATTTTGTCGCAATTTTCGACGACAGGCCTTCCGGAGCGTGGTGCATCTTCGACGACCTCTACACCAGAACGAAAACGTTGAAACCATCGTTGTGCGGTGGAAATGGAAACTGTATCGGGTCCATAAACTGCACAAATTTTATTGGCAGCTTGAGATGCATTTTTGCCTTTGTCATAGTAGTACTGTAAAATATGTCGGATTTTCTCTTTATTTTGCTCCATATTTGCGACACTATAACTCACGAACGACTTAACCAAACAAAACACTGTCAAGAACTATATTATACCTTTCCAACAAGCTATAGTATGACTCGATACAATGAATACAACTAGAACTACGCGCTTACAACGACACCTCGCGGAAATACCGCAGGACTTTTTTGACAGCCTAATATTATAGAAAATATCGGCCCTAAATCGGACAATTCCTTTCTCGAGTTTTGCTCTTATCAACACATTCGGCGATCCATTTTTATTTACATAGATAGAAGACGCACCCGTGGCCGAGTGGTTAGCGTCTCACATTATCATGCCGGGTGTTCGGGTTCGATTCCCCTTCTGGCCGAGGTATTTCTACTTTCGAACGAAGATCAATTTCGTTACCGCAAACATCAAGTGGACTAACAACGCTTGTCAATATGTAATTGAACACATGCGAATTAAATTTTTCGAATTTTCCCATTTTCTTTCAGAGTTTTCCGAAAATTTTCAATTGTCATGTTTGGTTGGTATGTGTGTATTATTTTTATGGAACCCTCTCTCCATTCCAGCGAAGGGATGTCATACCATCATAGAAACATTTCTCGTACCCAAAAACCATCACATCCTAAATTTGGTTCCATTTGCTTTATTAGTTTTCGAGTTATACAGACATTTATGCTTCATTTGTGTGGTAGCCCCCCATAGAGAAGGGGGAGTAGTGTCAAAATACCATACAAACGTTTCTTGCTCTCAAAAACCTATACATGCCGATTTTAGTTCCATTTGCTTGATTAGTTTTCGAGTTATGCAGAAATTTGTGTTTCATTTCTGTTAACGCGTTACGTAATTTATGGAACTATTACTGCTCGAAATCATTGTTATCGATATTGTATCGCCGGATGTTTCAATAATTGCCTGTGTAGTAGTTTTCCCGCATTACTATAAAAAGCCAAACTGCACAGTAGTCGATCTCTTATGGCGGGTTTACATTAGGGAGATCTATAGCTATAGATGGATTTATTCACGTGAAAATAGGTGTAAACGGGTGAGAATAAATATGATACACTTATTCGAGGTATATATAACTTGAATAAATTCACCATATGTAAACGCTTGTGAATTTCTCACTGGAGAGAAATCACTAAAGTTGGATGCAGTCCTACTTCAGGTGAATAAATTCACCGAAAATATGAATATATTCATTATAGAAGTTCACGCTAGTGTAAACGGTTGAGGCGATTTCTATAAATCTCATCATATTTCTTCACATGAATATATCACTAGTCTAAACCCACCCTTAGTGGTGAATAAATTCGCATACGCATCACACCGAATATCGTAGTACATACTTATACTCGGCGGAGCAATAAAGCTAAGTATTTTCGCAACGCTAATCTAGAGTACTTATTTCCTATTTCGCAAAACCCGAAGAATCGCGGTTACATTAGTTTTTGGTCCTTCGAACCGGATAAAAGACTCTGTTGGAAATAGTACTCGTGATTAGCTATCGGTCGGTTCGGAGTGATATAGTGATAAATCTGTTCTGTGGATCACATGTGTGATCAAATATCGACTGTCTGAAGAACTGTCTAAAAAAGACTAAAGTGATAGAAGTAGAAAGAAAAAATTGAAAAAGTGAACTTGAAAATTGTACAGTTAAAACGAAGTGTTCAACCAGAAAACTGTAAACTGTACCCGTGGTTGTGTGTTGCGGAGAATCCTCAAAATTACGGAGTGGCGCGTTCCATCTGTATCGCAAAAGTTGTCGTGCAACAGGCGTGTGTATCATCATTTCCCATCTATTGTTACACCCGAACGGCTTGGCTTGGGTAGCGTGGCTGGACAGCGTGCTCAATACCGTAGCGTGGTGCGGTTTGGTTCGACGCGATAATCTGCGAGACTGTAGGTACAATTGCATGATTTTTTAAGGAATTACTGAATACTAACCAACAGGCTGGATCACTGATTTTTGCATAACGAATGATAAAATTAAGGTGAGATTTTTCTGAAAAGGTTGCATAGTTTGGTTGGCATTTGACAGACACGTGGAGTCTATTGTTCTAGCGTTATTGTTGCAGTGGAATCTATTGTTCTAGTGTATTGTATGGAAATCCATTGTTCCAGCGATATTGTTGTAGTGAACTCTATTGTTCGATAAAAGCAATGGCTTCCGATTTGAGAAGGCTTACAAAACAAGAGCGTTTTTGTTCAGATTCACTTAAAACGCTTGACCGCGTGATACAAAATTATTCGATAGATACTGATAAGGACAAGCTTGAAGTTTGGAAGGAAAGATTAGAAAATATTTTCCAGCAGTTTGTAGAAATTAAACTTGAATTAGAGCTTTTGGAAGAAGATGATGAAGACGAACAAGCGAAAGGGTTAGATGTTATAAAACAGAATGCACGTGCGGAATTCGAGCTCAATTATTTGAAATTGAAGAGTTTTCTTGTTTCTGAAATTGGAAGGATCAAACAAAGAGCCAACAATCAAATTAATCATTCGTCTGTTTTATTACAATTTCGCGTCAAATTGCCCGAGATTAAGCTGCCTCATTTTGACGGTTCAATAAAAGAATGGACGACATTCAGAGATGCATTTATGTCCCTTATCGAATCAAATAATCATCTTACTAACATCGACAAATTTTCATACCTGATATCCTCATTGTCTAGAGATGCAAAGCGTGTGGTTGAGGCTATAGAAATAACCTCAGACAACTATTCAATAGCATGGGAGCTATTGCAACGTCGGTATGAAAATAAATATCTGATTGTTAAATCATATGTAGAATCTCTTTTCGCTGTGGAGCCTTTGCGAAGGGAATGCTATGAGTCGCTGAATCGTCTCGTCGATGAATACGAAAGAAATCTCAGAATGCTTGAGAAGGCAGGGGAATCTCCAGTTGAGTGGAGTACACTGTTAGTATTTATGCTGTCCTCTCGTCTCGATTCCGCTACATTACGTTACTGGGAGACGCATAGAAAATCATCTAGCGTTCCAACCTATACAGAACTTATCGATTTTTTACACGATCACATCCTAGTTCTTCAGTCTGTTGTTGCCTCGAAGGCGCAATCAAATGATACGTATCGCCCCAGTGCTACGTCTCGTTCTAGTTCTACAACAATTATGAAACCATCATCGGTTAATTCAGCAGTCACTAACCTACACAAATCATGTCCGTTTTGCAAGCAATCGCCACATTCTCCCTTCCAATGCGAACTATTTCGAAAAATGTCTCAAACACAACGGTTTGAAGCCACCAAGAAAAATGCTCTTTGCATAAACTGCCTCTCATCGTCACATATCGTCAAAAACTGCACTAGCGGAGCATGTCGGATATGCAACCAAAAACATTATACAATGTTACACTACCAACGTTCACCTATACCGCCAAACCAATCGAATAAATCTCAACCTTCGAAATATATTACGTCTGATACAGTAATTCAGAATAGAAACTTACAACCTTTGCAATTGTACAATCCGCAGTCGCGTACTGAGAACCAAACCCCCACAACACCCGCCATTCCTACACAACCAACTACTTCGACAAGTTATCTTTCGATGTCTTTTGATAATAAACAGCATCCAATTAACTCAACCGTAATACTATCGACGGCACTCGTCAAGGTTCTTGACCCTTCAGGATATTTCGTGATGGCACGCGCTCTCCTGGATTCAGGATCACAATTGAATTTCATTTCGGAACAATTAATTCGGAAACTGCACGTAAAGCGAATCAAGGAATTCGTGCCAATCAGTGGTATTGGTTTATCGTCTACCGCATCCAAATACTCAACAATCGTTCGAGTTCAATCGCATCGAGCAGACGTGGATGCTACCTGGAAATTTAACATCTTACCAAAAATTACGATGGAATTGCCACATCAAAAGATTGATATTTCTCATCTTGATATTCCAACTGATATTGTTCTCGCTGATCCTTTATTTAACGAAAGGAGCAAAATCGATTTAATTATTGGAGTAGAAATATTTTATGACCTATTACGAGATGGTCAAATTAAATTTGGTCCAAACCAACCTCTGCTGCAGAACACCGCTTTAGGTTGGATTGTTTCTGGAAGGGTTAGTAGTCAACACATACAGCCATCTATAGCGAATGTTGCTCATGAGAGTATTCCGTTTATCGAACAACAATTGGTACGATTTTGGGAAATCGAATCGTGTCAAACGAAGAGTGTGTTATCTAGAGAAGAATCTCTCTGCGAAGAACACTTCGCCAAAACGACAGCACGAGACTCTTCTGGTCGTTTCGTCGTAGCTTTACCCAAGAAGGAAGCTGTTATCTCCCGCATTGGAAATTCCAAGAATATTGCCAGTCGTCGCTTTATGTCTCTTGAACGCCGTCTCCTCTCCAATCCCGAATTAAAGGAAGCTTATTCGAAGTTTATCCATGAGTATTCACAGTTGGGTCACATGAAATTGATCGATGATGCTAACGAACCTGGACAATCTATTCTTACCTACTACATTCCCCATCACTGTGTCGTGAAACCTGATAGTATAACGACAAAACTGCGTGTTGTTTTTGACGCTTCCTGTTCGTCAGACACGGGAGTTTCACTCAATGATGCACTTATGGTTGGACCTCAGGTACAAGACGATTTACTGAGTATTATTTTGAGATTTCGCATACCACAGTTTGCTATTATCGCCGATATTGAGAAGATGTATAGGCAAATTCTCGTAGCAGAAGCTGATCAACCGTTACAACGTATTGTGTGGAGAGATTCGCCAACTCAGCCGCTTCAAATGTATCAATTGACAACGGTCACTTATGGTACCTCTGCAGCTCCATATCTTGCAACAAAATGTCTGCAAAAATTAGGAGAAGATGGATCAATAATTTATCCAGAAGCCGCAGTGATAATTCGCAACGATGTATATATGGATGATTTGCTGAGCGGTGCAGATAGCATCAACAAGGGGAAAGAACTGTGCAGTCAACTAATTGAACTGGCAAATTCTGCTGGTCTTCAGTTTCGCAAATGGGCTTCCAATAGCCACGAAATATTAGAATCAGTCCCAATACACCTGAGGGATGAACGCACTCTTTTTGAACTTGATCCTTCATGCGCATCGATAAAGACCCTTGGTCTAAAATGGGACATATTATCAGACAAATTTCTTTTCGAGATTCCAAAGCACAGTGGGGCTAGTAGGCCCAGTAGTTATTGAAGCTAAATTATTCATGCAAGAACTTTGGAAGGAAGGGAAAGACTGGGACGATTCACTGAATGATAATTACCATCTTCGATGGATAAACTTCCGCAACAATCTTAGTGATCTAGCGAAGCTAGAAATTCCACGTTGGATGATGACGTCATTTACCAACGAGTGCACGGAATATCATGGATTTTGTGATGCATCAGAGCGAGCGTATGGTGCATGTATCTACGTTCGCACAATCTCGTCAGACGGTTCCATATATGTACGCTTATTGACTGCGAAGTCCAAGGTCGCCCCAATTGGAAAAACTAAGAAGGACACAACTGTATGTCTTCCTCGTCTTGAGCTTTGCGCAGTCCTTCTACTTAGTCACCTTTACGAAAAGGTCCAATCTTGCATAAAAATGAAGGTCATTACCTTCTTCTGGACGGATTCAACAATAGTCCTCCATTGAATATCCGGCAGTCCATCTCGCTGGAAAACATTTGTTGGCAATCGTGTTTCCGAAATCCAGCGAATTACCGTCAACAGTGTTTGGGCACACGTGCCAGGCATAGAAAACCCTGCGGACGTAATTTCCCGCGGAATGTCACCTGAACAATTGAAGGAATTCACTATTTGGTGGAACGGTCCTCCATGGCTTTCGCAATCGCCTCGTTTTTGGCCTCCGCTCACTCGTCAAACTGGAGACAACTTCCCTCCAAATGAATTGGAGGAACGATGTGTATTTCTTTACGCCCAAACGAAACCTCCAAATGAGATTTTTTCGTTGTATTCGTCGTTCACAAAATTGACACGTATGGTTGCATTGTTGCAAAGATTTATTCATAATATTCAAACACGAAATGCTACAGAGAGACGCTTTGGATTTTTATCGACTTCCGAGATAAATAATGCCACCCACTTACTCGTAAAAATTGCTCAATCTGAATGTTTCGCTCAAGATATCGCTCAAATCAGACGCTATGGACAAGTTAATGCTAACTCCTGTCTGAAATCACTCTATCCAATAATTGTAGATGAAATATTGCGTGTTGGTGGCCGGCTGCGCAATGCTCCAGTCTCTTATAATCAACGACATCCGATGGTGCTCCCAGCTAAACACCCTCTCACTGCAATTGTGATGGCATATTATCATAAAAAATTTCTACACGCGGGACCACAATTGCTCACAGCCGTTGTTCGTCAGAGGTTTTGGCCGCTTCGTATTCGGAATACAGCTCGTCAAATTGTTCACAGTTGCATCAATTGCTTCCGGAGCAAGCCAAAGATTTTAGAACAACTGATGGGAGAATTACCCCCTGAGCGTGTAACGCCAACGTTTCCATTCATAAGAACGGGAGTGGACTTATGTGGACCTTTTCATTATCGATTTGGGCGAGCCACTCCGATAAAATGTTTTGTAGCAGTGTTTGTCTGCCTTGTTACCAAGGCGATTCACATTGAATGTGTCGCGGATCTGTCCACCAATGCATTTATCGCCGCCTTAAAGCGCTTCGTAGCTCGAAGAGGGAAACCGGAAACAATCGAATGCGACAATGCACTCAATTTCAAAGGCGCACAGCGAGAACTCCAGGAGCTTAACAAATTATTTATGTCCCAACAACACCGAGAGCTCGTAGTCAACACTTGCGTTAACGACAACATAAATTTTAAATTCATTCCTCCTAGATCGCCAAATCATGGTGGGATCTGGGAAGCGGCTGTGAAATCCCTGAAAAAACATCTTCGAAGTACTATAGGCAACATAATTCTCTCAATGGACGAATTGCTTACCATACTTGCTCAAATTGAGAGTTGCCTCAATTCTCGGCCACTTACACAGCTCACTACAGATCCAAATGACTTGGAAGTTCTTACTCCTGGGCATTTTTTAGTACATCGCAATCTGACAGCCATACAAGAACCTAGTCTTGAGACCGAACCATCGAATCGACTAGACCGTTGGCAACAAACCCAAGAGTATGTTCGCAGAATATGGAAGCAGTGGCAGGCGGAATATTTATCCGGTTTACAACCACGAACGCGATGGACACGTCAACGTAACAACATTGCGCAAAACACCATGGTATTGCTGAAGGACGACAATCTTCCTCCACTCAAATGGAGATATGGACGAGTTCTACATGTTTTCAAGGGAACGGACAACAATGTGCGTGTTGTAACAGTACGCACGAAGGATGGTGAATTTCGCCGAAGCATCTCCAAGATCTACATCTTACCTATACAACAGCCTACGCAGTCATCGAGTGGCAAGGCCACTGAATCAGACGCAGAAATATAAAACGTCAACGATCGCAGGATACCACTGCGCAACGCTGGGAGGTCTGAGGGCCTCCCATCCGTGTAAGTCTTGTTAATTTAATAAATTATGAAAAAACTAATAGAATGTTCCATCTTCCATCGGTCGACGATCGTTTGCTCCAACCCACAACCAAGAGCAACCCCCCAATTGAGAACCAGGCAATAAGGTGCTGCCCTGCTGAGGTGGAACTGTTGCAATATCATCAGAGTAAACTGGAGCAGATACACTTTTCAATCTTCATTCGCACAAATCAGGATCATCGTCCTAAGGTTTAGGACCCGTGGAGACCGGTTGCCTCCATCCAGTTAAGTGTTGGTTTAATGCTTCATTACTGTTTAAAAAGCCGCCCATGTTTTATTCCAGTATAATCCAGCAACGACGAGCGACGGTACCAAGGGCTCCAGCGTTAATGGTCCAGGACGAAGAAAATCCACCGCTTGATGAATCCCGCTAATCAAACTGCCAAGGTCCATTCATAGGCAACCGAGTGTTCGGAGAAGGAGCCACACCCAGGAGACACACACGATTTGAAGAAGGAGTCAAACCCAGAAGACGATGAACCGATGGAACCCGAAATCACTTGCAAGCAGTAACCAGAATACGAAGAAAGGAGGAGAAGCAGAATTTTAAAAGAAACGTTTACACTCAGTTACTAGAAATGAATTAAGTGGAACTGAAGTATACCGTGAATTTAGACAGATAGATAATTTAGAATTGAATTGTTAAAAAGACGCCTTTTTAACGGTGGCCGGCATGTTAACGCGTTACGTAATTTATGGAACTATTACTGCTCGAAATCATTGTTATCGATATTGTATCACCGGATGTTTCAATAATTGCCTGTGTAGTAGTTTTCCCGCATTACTATAAAAAGCCAAACTGCACAGTAGTCGATCTCTTAGTGGTGAATAAATTCGCATACGCATCACACCGAATATCTTAGTACATACTTATACTCGGCGGAGCAATAAAGCTAAGTATTTTCGCAACGCTAATCTAGAGTACTTATTTCCTATTTCGCAAAACCCGAAGAATCGCGGTTACAATTTCTATGGCAGCTTCAAATTCAAATCATTGGCATGTTCAAATCATAAATCACCCCATAGTGGGGGCAAAGGTGCGCACTAATTGAACTGAACTTCTGAGATAACTTATACCAAAAATAAATGCTTTATCATCAGAAGCGGGAGAAGCATCATTACTAGGGAGTGTAGGCACCGTCCAGTAGGCAGGAGGGGGGTTTTCTATGTTTTTTTATGTGTTGAGAAGAGTGGGTGTTATCGAACATACCGCGTGGAAATTTTTAGGAGGGAGGAGACTGACAATATAAGATATCCGAAAATGTCCAACATTTGAATCAGACTAAGACGCATCAATCCTGATACTGACTGTTTAAATCCGTGGCTCCGTTTTTGAGTTGAATCGTGAGGAACGGACAACAAATCATTTTTATTTATATAGATCAAGTTTATAATTACATAGTTATCTTCACTTGATTTATTTGAAAATCATTGTTGAAAAAAAACAATATATCTTTGAAGTTTATTGTGAAAACATAAACATAAACGAAACATAACCTTTATTGAATTAAATGCATGGTGAAAATAAAAACATTTTTTATTTGGAATTCATTTTGAATTATTTTTAGCAATTGTTTATTTTTATTCCTCATCTTGGATTTCGGTTCTGAAGATTCCGACGCTTTGCCTTGGAGCGCTGTTGCTTCGTTACGCTGTTGTGGGGCTCGAAGAGACAGACGGTGGTTCCACATGAAGCTCTTCCTGCTAGTTTTGCAACATTGTTAAATTCGGGCTGGAGGTTGTTGGCTTCCGGAAAATTAAACGCCATGTGTCATAAATCTTTGAGAGTCATACCATAGAAAGTTTTGTCCTGTGGCCTGCAGATCCTCAGACTGCTCACTCGTAAATACCTATCTGAACCGCACTAGGTACTCGCTGACACATTCCAGCAGAAGTAGAAATGAATATTCGAATCATAAATCGCTTTCTGATATGAGCCTCTTCCTCAGAGCTGATCCAGAAATACCGAGGTCTGCCGCAATCCGACACTTTGAGACTCCCTCCCGAAGCCTCTGTCGGGCCATTTGAGCATTTCTGGAGTGCATTTCTTCAAATCAGTTCTCTTCTTGTGGGCCCCGTTAAAAATTTGGTTGAAAACATTTTATAATTTTTTTCAGAGTAAAACGCTAATGTGAGCTTTTACCCCACAGCCACTGCGCCCCACAAGCAATTTTTGAATTAATCGAATTTTTAAAAAAAGCTCTTGAACTTTTTCACAAAAACGAACATTACTGCAGAATGAAGGTTTCCTTGACAGTGTAGCTTCGACCTTTCCAGTTATTTTAGGTAAGTAAATCGTCATCTCTGAAACTGAAAAAATTGGATCAAAACTCTTTTTACCTCATAACTTTTTGCCACATTCATTAAATGTATCTTTTTTTATATGTGTGAGCTGCTGGTGTAATAATGCATCAAACGAATACACTGTTGTCGAAATTTTATGTTCGTTTGCTTCAAAATGGCCAACGCGCACCTTTGCCCCGCACTACTCTATACCTAATTTGCTTCCTTAGAGAGAGGAGAGGGGTCTCAAACTATCATAAGAACCTTCCCCGGTCCCAAAAACCCCTACATACCAATTTCCATGTCGATCGGTTCAGCAATTTCCGATTCCATAAGAATCAGACAGACAGACAAACAGAAATCCATTTTTATAGATATAGATATAGGTTGCTTTTCAACTTCTGAGCATGAATCTGGCCAATTTACAACAACACAGGTGGCTTCATCACAGATTAAAGGGTGTCCCACGTCAAATTTTATTATGGAAACGCTGTATAAAATTACCTAGTTCATCGATCCTTTTAAAACTTTCAGACAATAAATTATAATCCATTAGTAAGCTTTTGACATATTTATTTCGTTCAACTTCTATACCACCTTACTCTCAACTCCACTCATAAGGTTCTGTACAACATCTGGATGCAGCTTCTTCTGTACGGAAACCCAATTTTCCGTCATGTCTTTCTTAGCTTTGACCTCCTTGAGATGCTCCCGTAGTGCCTGCTGCATAATACCCCAGTATTTTTAGGCTCTATTCCCGGTTCGTTGAGGGGGGTTCTTGTCCTTGGGTACGAAAGTGACCCCGTTAGCTCTAGGACATCCTTTGAGTAGTAGCACGAGGTTCGTAGCTTCGTGTTGCTTCAGCAGAGGAAGCAGACGTTTCTGTAGACAATCCTTGAGGTAGATCTGCCCGTAGATCAGGTCAAACAAGTTTGCATGTTTTTTCCCGCTGCGCCTATGAGTTTCACCCACAAGATGTCCAAACGTTCTTCTTTTCGACGATAGTTTTTTAGCACATCGCACGAACCCAGAATATCACAAAACTCGACCAATTTCTATTTATTTTTGTCCGCCACGGTACCACCGATTCCATCATTTCCATCTTTCTCCGCTAAAAGTTCACGAACGAAATTCATGCGCTTTTTTGCAACATCAGGGTAGTTTACAATAACTTCTAGATCGATTCAAGAAGCCGGTTGGTTTTCGATCCATCTTATTCCGCAAAACTTCAGGGGGAACATTGCCGATCCAGTAGGATACTCCACATATCTTAACAGATCGTTATTAAACAGCATTGAAGCAATTCCCTTATTTTCCAACCAGTCATCTTCATTCCTTCTTTGAATTAATTGTGCACAACATTCAACCAGCATTTACCTATATTCGTGGGCTCGTAGTTTTGGCCACCTCGAATTTCACAGATTTCTTCAATAAACTGCTTCATTACTTTCCAACAAACTAGGTTTAGCTTCGAAATATTTCTTCGATCAATCAATCAAGTCCTGTGCACACGTTGAGCTTATGAAAGCAGAATCCTTGCCCTTCGTTTCACTCCAGTAACAGACGCTAACATCCATCTGTTGCTTTTGAAAAATTCTATTTAACGTTTCGTCGAATTCGAAAACGATATCCACGTTGGCATCTTATCTTATCAATGCTCAAGAAAATGAATGATGCCATTCAAAACAATATTTGTTTATTTGTTCATCGTCTTCGAGAGTATCATACAGACTTGTTATAGTTATGATATATTCTTAATCCTAGCTTTAAAACAATCTTTAGTCATGTTGAAATCAAAAATTTGGCAGACATTGTTGAAGGCTCGAAGGCAGGAACTGAATGGGCTATTGTAGCCGTAGCATGTTTTATGTCCGGGAACAGCATTTAATGTGGAGAATCGCAGCTGACGTTGAGGAACGTTTATCGGAATATGCAGAAGATTTGCACAATCGGTTTTTTCACTGAGGATGTCGAATACAATCAGACGTTGCATCTTCGGTCGCCTTGGCGTGAGCAATTCCAAATCGATTAGACCACAACGTTCCGAATAATGGGGAAGAAAGCCGGGGTCATTGCACGGGAGACGCCGCAATGCGAAGCGAACGAAACATTTCTGTACACGCTCAATACGTTCTTCTTCTTCTTCAATGGCACTAACGTTCCTAGAGAAACTTCGCCGTCTCAACGTAGTATTACTTGCGTTATTTTTATTAGTACTTAGTTAAGATTTCTATGCCAAATAACACGCCTTGAATGCATTCTGAGGGGCAAGCTCTAGAATACGCGTGATCACAGTGCAAGTCGGAGGAAATTTCTTTGACGAAAAAATCCCCCGACCAGAACGGGAATCGAACTCGAACACCCGGCATGTTAGTTATGACGCTAACCACTCGGCCACGGATGCACTCAATACGTACAGTCTCGGAAACGTGGTATGGGGCCCAGACCGGTGCAGCGTACTCTAAGTTGCTCCTCGCTAAACTACAGCACAAAACTTTTAGTGCATATACGTCGGTGAACTGTGACGCATTCCAACGTATAAATCCCAGGATAGAGAATGCTTTGGAGGTGATAGCAGAGATGTGATCGTTGAAACGTAGCTTAGAGTCCATGATAACACCCAAGTCACGGATAGAATGTACACGATCCAAGGAAAAAGTGTCGATGTTGTATTGGTATTTTATCGGCTCGTAACAACGACTAAAAGTGATCACCTTGCTCTTACTTGTGTTCACACACATGCCGTTGACCACTGACCACTGCGCTAGAGAATCGATATCGGCGTGCAAGCTGCAGCAGTCCTCAGTTGATTTGATGACCCGAAAAATTTTAAGCTCGTCCGCAAACAATAGGTTTCCAGAAGATATTCGTAGGCACAAGTCATTGATGAAGATTACAAATATCAATGGTCCTAGCACACTCCCTTGGGGGACTCCGGATGCTATATCGAATACTGTGGATCGTGCTGAGTTCACCTCAACAAATGCTTTCCTACCGGTCAGGTAAGACATCAATCAATCGGATATCCTATCAGGAAAACCCATGTGCCTCATTTTCCTCATCGTAAGAATATGCGGAACAGTATCAAAAGCCTTCGAGAAATCAATATAAACAGAGTCCACTTGGTTTCTGTGTTCAACTTCACGAAAGAGCACGTTTGTGTAGCATAATAAATTGGACGTTGTGGAACGATGGGATCCAAATCCATGCTGGAACTCAGATATCATCGGTTTCGCTGCGGACAGTAGCACTGTGTGGATCAGTGATTCGAGTAGCTTCCCTATGCAACATAGGATGGATTTTCCACGGTAATTTTCATCGCGCCGCAAGCTGCCTGAGTTGTAGGTAGGAATCATCTTCGCAGTTTTCCATAGGCTAGGAAATGTTCTTTCCTCGAGCGACTTGTTGAAGAGTATTGTCAGAGGAAAGGCCAATGATGAAGCGCAGTTCTTCAACAGGATAGGTGCTAAGTCGTCCACTCCGGCTCCTTTCGTCGCGTCTAGTTTTTGCAATGATCTTAATACTTCATCATGGGTAAAATTGAAGAAAGGTAGGTGGATATGATGCGACGGTAAGTTGCTGAAACATCCAGTTCCTGGTTGAGGCAGCTCAGTATTGAACACGCTTTGGAAGAATCGTCGAAAAAGATCAACAATTTCATCAGGTAGGTTTGCTTTTATGTTACCGTATTCGACAACTTGTGGTACTTTAATTGCTCTTTGACCTCTAACGAATTTCCAGAACGCCGAAGGGTTCCGTTTCATATCAGATCGAAGCCTCTGCTGGTAGGTCCTGTAGCTGTTCTCTACAAGATCCTTATAACATATTTCCACGATGCGAAGAGATTCATGGTTTTCGTTTGATTTATCTCATGCAGTCCGGGCCTGACTTCAAGTGGATATCCCCTCTCAGTGACTTTTTGGTCAGATTGTGGAAAATGATTAATTATTTTTCCACTAATTTTGTAACATTCGTCCGTGTTTAAGTGTTTTATCACATTTTGAATTTTAAATGTTTATTAATTGGAAATATTCTGTGTTTCGAGTTTTGATTTCACAACTCTATGCTTACTAAATATGTAATACGTTCTGTCAAATTTATATCGGGAATTCGTTTTTTAAAAAAACCTTATTTATCATCTAAATTTATATTATCGCCTTCGAAATATGTCCCTTCTGAATCAATATACTTCTTCCAACACAAAATCCATTTTGTATAGCTGTATTCAAAAACTGCCTTAAAATAGTACGTTCAATTTTCTATAATTTATGAAAAAATTATGAATATAAAAAACAAGTACGAACACAGCAGTACTTTGTTGAAAAAATTAATTCAATAATTCCAAATTATTAAAAAATTGTATCGCAAAACCAGGTACATTTCAATGAAAATTATGTTTTTATGAATCTAGAAATAAAAAAAATACAAAATTTCGAAATAACAAAAATTATAGGAGATTGTGTTCAAGACATGACCGCATTGTTGACGTAGAACTACGCTGTGATTTAATTTAAATCGCTTCTTTATATTGCGGATATTATTTTTTAATGCTACGAAAATTTTAAAATAACCATTCTACCAGTTTGGTCACCCTGAAATGTTTTTTTATTGTAGAATCACAATAATTGTTTGATGATTCAATCTTGTGCTCGCAGAACAATACTTGCTCGAGATAAGCGCAGCTGTCATCCTTAGTGGAGAAAGTTTTGCTACTGGCAAGCGAAACCAAATCACATACAAAATTCCAGAACGTCATTTACTTTCTTGGTGACTAAATGAACGAAATAAACTCTATCTGTTAATCTGAACAACCTTGAAAAGAGTAGCACTGCTTCATTATGATCAAGATTAGCGCAAATGCAATTCTAGTTGAAAGCAGTTTTGCGACTGGCACGCGAGCCCAAATAAATTAATAACTTAATATAACTTATTGAATAACTTGGTATTCCCCAATTGGTATTTTATCGCAATGTTAACTGCTCGGAAAACAATGTTAACTGCTCGGAAAAAGGCTGAATATTTGCCTCACCAGAAATTTATTACCAATACCCTAGCGTAAATATTTCCCTCCCGCTCTCTCCCCTCCTTGTTTATATTGATCATTACAAATGGGTTTTCAGCGTAGCGATGATACACTATTTTTACGTACGGTTTAAGTAGCACGCACGTACGCACACAAATATCCATATATCGATGGCTTGAAGCAACTAAATATACATACATTTATCTCCGTTTTGCGCTCTTCTCAACAGAAGGTTAATTCTGTTAAAGTCTGTTCAAGTCTAGATTAGCTTAGCTGTCATCCTTTAAGGAGAGAGTTTCCTACCGTCATGCGAAACCATATCACTGACAAAATTCCAGAACATGCTGACGATAGGCTAGCTTGATGATTCTCCACACAATTGTGTAGCTCACAACCTTAATGCAATGGCGTCAGTTTGATGCAATGCCAGAGACTTCAGCGAGTGAGTAATTTGGTCGCGTCCCCAGCTCAATCGGAAACGAAGACATGTGATGACGCAAAACAAGGAAGAATAAGCGTTATTCATTGCTTTGAATACAGAACGATACTGAAAGTTTGCCTTCCTTCCTTGCTTGAAACTTTAAACTTCTTCAGCTCATTTGTCTCTAACCTTCAAAAAGGCCCTTGGAAAACTTTACATTATCCATCATATTACTCCTCCACCCCCATTGCCTTGAGAAAGGCATTAGATCCCTCGCCGTCCAGCTCGCTCAGCAACGATGTTGTTAAGTCGATTAAGTCGAGTCGAGAATGAAGATTGCCTCAGCGAGATCCATTGTTTATACTCTAGGCAAATATTCACCTTCGTTCTTTTTCTCTTCCTTTGTTCACGGAGACCTTACATCTCACGATTTCCCCATCGTTGCTTGTCAGTAAGTTGCTCGTTATTGACAGCTCTGTTCGGGAAAGCACACAAATGTACAGAACAAATGTATGAGGAAATGGGAATGCTTCCAATTTTTCATCAATCTAAACCATATACAGACTATGGGATTGTGATGTATAGCATATCAAACACATCTTATGGAATTTCCGATTTGTTTGGTATATAAATCGCCAAAATCCGTTCGCGGCAAAAATAGTTATTAACGTTAACTTTATTTCATAAATACGTGACCTGTTTTCTGATTTGGCACCCTTAATGAAAGACGTAGCTCTACGTCAACAAATAATTTAAATAATTTTATTTTCTACAAAAAAAAATTATAATTTGTCGTGGTACACCATAATAGACGTACTTTAAGCATTTACAGTGTTTACAATACAATTATAGATTTTAAGATAATAACAAAATGTTAGAAAACGAACAAAATAGTTTTTTTAAATTATTGGATATTTTCGCGATATTTCGCCTCGAAATTTTCTGAAATAAAAAATTACAAATATCAAAAATCACATATGAACATATTTTCATAAAAATTCAACCAGTACTAAGCATCGAAACTCTAAAAAAAAATATCAAAATTTCATAAATATATATTTTTTGTATCGCACAACGCAGTTAAAATTCTGAAAAAAATCACATATATCTAGAAAAGACGTAGAAACACATTGAAATACGAAGAAGAGTAGTAGTGAATCTCTAGATCTTCGAAAAAAATATCAATATTTCAAGATGTTTTTCAGTACTTAAATTTTTGTTGATTTTTTTTTTTAATAATATTTCTCGATGCAACTTTCTGTTTTTTTTTTTTTATCGTTTTATTACGTTTTTTACCATAGAACCTATGTTGAACCTTATAGGGGTTCAAAAAAATAGTCAAAATTTCTTATTCGATACCCTATACAATATTTTCCATAGAGCGGGTGATTTTGATTGGGGGCACTTTTTACCTCCATACCCGGCCAGGCCCTTTATGTATTTTTTTTTTTGTATATTAGGTTGGGAAAAAAGTTATCCATTATTTCCTCTTTGGCTGGCTTTAGTGATCAATATCTCGGCTAATATCGATCATACAATCTCAAATTTAGGTTCGTTGTAAAGGTGGCATTTCACTCTAAAAAAATCCTTTGGTTGATTTTCGTTTGTTCCATTCAGTCACGAGGTACAGGCTGTTAACAATGGAGGTCAACAAAGAGAAAATTCGATGCATTTCGCACTTTTTTTTATAAATGCGAAAATGCAAGCCAGGCCGAAATTGAGATAAAGAGAAGATTATAAAAATCTATTGCTATGGATTTGTGCTAATAAGGACCAAGACCTCTATGATAGAGACATTATGAAGTAATTTTTAGAATGGCAACGAATTTTCCAACAAAACGGTGTATATTTTACCCAAATCGGACAATCCGAAGCATATCAAAAATAGTTTTGAATTTCAGCCAAAAATAATGGATCACTTTTTTCCCTACCTAATACAGGGAAACTTCGATATAACGTACTCTCGATATAACGTACATTTTACCTCGATATAACGTACACATTTTCAAAGTCCAAAGGAATAATTTTTTGAATATTGTTTTTTTGGAAGAACAATAAATGATCTGTGTTTTGGTACTAAAGCTTGATTTGTACCTTTAACCTATCCCGAAGTACAACTGTTTTGTGATTCCGGATTCTAAATGAATCAGATTTTAATCAACAGTACGAAGGGAAACATCTTTAGAAAGGTTGGTTTCGTCTTCTAGTTTTCATTATTTATTTAATTTATCAATTTATTCATTAACCTTACTCTAACCGCAACACAACAATGTAATATAATTTACGTTTCTGAGTTCTTTATTATGCTTCGATACAACGTACAATTTTGAAAGCAAAATGTACGTTATATCGAAGTTACCCTATATACACAACGGACCTGATTCTCGAATACACTTCACGGTGGAAACGGAATAAACGGCACGCCATTGAACTACGTTTTACGAGTTAGTGAAGTGTCGAAGATAATACAGGTAAACTTCGATATAACGTACATTTTACTTTCAAAATTGTACGTTGTATCGAATTGTACGTTATATCGAAGCATAATATAGTACTCACAAACGTAGTCTATAATACATTATTGAGTTGCTGTTTTAGTCAAGTTAATGAATAACTTCAATCAGAAGACGAAGCCAGCTTTTCTCATGATGTTTCCCTTCGTACTGTTGATTAAAGCTTGATTCATTTAGAATCCGGAATCACAAAACCAGCTATATTTCGGGATTGATTGAAGGTACAAAACTTGTTTTAGCATCACAATACAAATAATTCATTGCTCTATCAGAAAAAAAATATTGAAATTTTTTTTCCGTTACTCTTTGGAAATGTGTACGTTATATCGAGGTAAAATGTACGTTATATCGAGTGACGTTATATCGAGGGTACGTTATAACGAGGGTACGTTATATCGAAGTTTCCCTGTATGAGTTTTCAGGCAGAATGAGCACTTTTCAAATAAAAAATCATTAATGAAAATTAACTTCTTCGTATCAAACTGGTATTTAATGTGAGTGGAAAACTTTGTTTTCCACTGTGATATAATAATCTCATACAAAAATTTCATCTTAAGATAATTTGATATTATAATGATAAGTTTAGTGGGAAACTAATCTCGTATCCAGGTGTCGACACCGTACCGTTGTCATCGCGGATACGTTTCATTCCGTTTCCACCGTGAAGTGTATTCGTAGTGTATTCGAGAATCAGGCCCAACATGTACGTAATGTATTTAATTTAACCGAAATATAGTAACAAATTTTCCTGAACAACTAGTTTTGATTATTACAAACGGGAAAAATACCAAAAGTATCGGAAAAATGATGGATATTTATGTCGGCTTGCTTGTATTGGAACACTCCAAATAGAGATTTTATTATTATCCCCGAGTGCCTGAATACTGTTCGATGTTACTTATTGACTTTTTGACAGAATGATTCAGCTGAAATATTATCGATGTGCAGCAAAAGAAATTTCCCGCGAAGGAATAATTAAAAAGAAATATATCATCCAAACTACCCAACAACTGATTCCACTACCACATCTTAAATATCAACACAAAAAAAATAGATTGAACAAAAGTGCGCATTGATCTGGCGTAGAGCGTAGAGATAATTTAAAATTAATTCATTTGACGAAATCTAAAATGAAACACGTGCCACAACTACTAGCCAAGCTGAAATCATATGAATTATGTCATCCCCTGTTGGGAATGTATGCGTTCGCTGACTTATCCGCTATCTTCCGCGTTCAAATACGAAGAACAGCAACGAAGAGTGTGCAAAACAGGCAAGTGCAATCTAATATGCACTACTAGCTAGTTAAGATAAGGCTGATTTGGACCTTTGTAAGATGACGTGGCCAAATATTCCGAACAAGTATCAATATCCGTCCAATCAAAATCATCCGCACGTCATTTCATCTATTAATAGCCTTCTTTGCATTTTACGACTTTTCCCAAATCGGTGCTAGTAGTCAATCGTGCAAATCTGTTGCGTGTGTGCGGTAATAATCGAGGCTGTCGACCGGACACACTTTGCCCGAACGAAACAGTCAATATTAGGTGCTAAGTGTGCTGCCGCTACCGCGTTAGAAAGCCGTGAACCGCATCCGTCCAGTGTTGAATCGAAACGGTTGGTAGTGTTATCCAATAAAAATCTCTACGGGCAGCCCGTACACGTAAAACAACTCCAACTAAAGTCAACACTGCAATAATCAACATTTTATTTTATCTTAATTTATCCAACACCCCTAATTGTATACATTTCACCTGACAAAACAAAAATTTCCTAAAAAAATCGAAATCAACTTACCTCCGACCCGATACATGTTTGTTGTCATAGTGGCCGCGGGGTTGTTTTCTGCTTCCCTTCAACCAACCCCTCTCCTGTTTAGCGTCTTCCAATCGTGCGCGCACTCACACCCACAGCGTCTGTGTGTCCACTAAGCTCGCACTCTCCGTTCCGTGATAATAGCCCGCTACTAAGAGGGAAATTTTTCCTTTCACAAACACTACGCGAATAAAATACGCCCGATGTATGTACACCATCCAAACTGACACAAACACACCGAGCGGCCCGAGCGCAATATACTTCTTCTGTTTAGTGGTGTGGTTGTTTTGTTTTTATTTCTCCCCCACTCACTTCTTGTTATGACAATATTTTGACGTTTAATATTTTTTATCCTTCCGCTTCCATACTAGGTAAATCGAAACTGGATCGCCGCTCGATCAACGCTTCCTAGCTTACACAATGCTGACCATTATCAGCAATTCGCACTCTCACTTTTCGCGTGCTTTCTGTGTTACTTCACTATCCTCTTTTCGTTGTATTATGTTGCGTTAGCCTATTTCACGCTACCTTCTTCTTTTCTTCGCAGCGATATAAAAGCAACATTCATATTTATATTTTTTTCGCACCTCACTCTACTGCTAACTACAAATTCATGTGCAAAGCTCAGCTGATAGTTGTTGGCATTAGTATCCGCCAGTTGGCCGACTTGTTACAAGCGAAACAAAGGAAACCGGATCAGTGCACACTGGTCGCAGCAGCAATGCCGCGGTATCTTCCTCCGCGCTCCGAATCAGTCGCGATAACTGTCACAAAACACGATCCCGAAATTCGCCTTCCTAGTCAGCGAACGAGAGCTGCCATCCGAAGGGCAAAAAAAAGCACACACAAAGCGCACTTTCCGCGCTTCCCGTAGCCAATTTTCTGGTAGCTCTTCCCACAGAAGTGTCCAGCTACACACAACACAGCACTCACGGCGCGATGCACTCTTCCTTTTTTTGCTCTTCTTACTTTTTTGCCTCTAGTTTTCTTCCGCTACCTTTGCATACGAACGTTCCGAACGTTCTTCCGATGGATTTGTACTCTGCCGTGGAGCGTACTTCGACACGACTCGATAGAATCCGGATCCTGGCGCCTCGGGGGAACACTTCCGGCACGGTTTCACACACAGTTCGGTCGTATTTCACTCAATTTCCGCTGATCACACACAGCAGGACGCGTCTCTCGTTTTTGCCAAGCTCCGCCATTTTGGCTTTTTACGGCCGACCGTCCCAGTTCCGTCAGCTAGTTTGCGCGGTGGCCGTTCGGGAGCGGTGAGATGGCGCAAGTGAGTCGCTAGCTCGCTCGGTTTCGCACGACAGACCGGGGCGAAATATGTGACGCAAAGGAGAAAACGATTCGCTCGCTCAGTGCTGAAGGAGGGGAAAATGGACGTAACCCGCCACTGAAAAGATTATGCTTTATGTCAAGATATAGAATTGACAGGTGGTTTGCAACACGGCTTACAAAGACAAGGCTAGCTACTCCGGATCAGTCATTTTTTAGTGACGTCATCTGAGTCGTTGAAGTAAATAATGTGTTCTTATTTTTTATTTTTCGTGCTTTTTAAGTGCGTTGATAATATAGTTGATTATATTTAACACCATGAATAATTTGATAACATAATTCTCGGTTTTTCGGAAAGCGAAAGAATCTCTTTTTTGGTCCGATAATGTCATTTTCATAATTTATACACCCGCTCACAGCGCATTGAACCAATTTCGATTTTTCATTTCAGGAACATTTACGCGTAAGTCGGAAAACAAAATACAACTGGCGACTGTTTACACTGACAATTCGGATGACGTCATCAAAAAAAAATGTTTACTCGCTAAAGAACTAGCCTTGTCTCTGTAAGCCGTGGTTTGCAATTTACGCTATTTAGAAAAAAATGCATGAAGAGTGGCAAGACCATAGGGTTCAGCTGGGTCATGCGAAATCAATAAAATTTATTTTTAATTTTTCTTTTTCCCAGCATTTCCGCATGCTGTCAGATGTTTCTCCTATACAAAGGGCAAACGTTTTCGTAACTCGGGCTTTGTTTATTTAACTTTTTGACCGAAACATTCGTATTTTTTATTTGTTTTAATGAAAGATAAAAGTTCAAATAATATAATTCTATCGTTCAGAATAATAAACACCTAAGAGAGAAGTAAAACTGAATCATAATTGAGTTTATATTTTCATATACCCAAATATGAATATATGCAAACTAAAAAAACATCTTTGAAATTGAAAGCATCTCTGGCATCTCTTTAGAGAAAGAGCCAGTGTTTGTGAAGCGAGTATTACAATGTGTTCTTGGGAACGAAAAACCAATTTTAGAGAAAAAATTATTAATGAAAATTACCTTTTCAGAATCAAATTAGTATTCTATGTAAATGAAAATCACTTTGTTTCTGCAAGTGGTGAAAAAATTCTACACGTAAATTGTGTCTGAAATTGATGTTATATTATAATAAGGTTAGATCGGATGTTGAAAACCTGGCTGTCACGATATTGTGACTAATTTTGATCATGTAAGACGCCGAACTATATTTTTCCTTCAACTAATGCTGGCATTCCAAGTCATAAGGGCTCACCGGACATTTTGGCAGGAACTGAAATTAATGTACTATTGACTTCTAAACTTCTCTAAACTTAATTACAACTCAGTTTTATTTCTTGCCAAAATGTCAAATGTTTATGATTTCAAACGCTAGAATTACATTTTTTTAACTTTTTTCTTTCGCGAGTTGTTTTAATGCAACTAAAAAATACAAATTACAAAAATTGCAACATTCACTCCATTCGAGGTTGAATGGAAAAAATCAGAATCAATGCATAATACCTCAATCAATATAACTCGGCTGTTGACCTTTGTTTCTCTAATTTTCCAAAGTTTTTCCGTGTTCAATCTGTGCTGTATCAACGATTCAATGAAAAACAATTTTAATATTTCGAATAAACGTTTGTAGAGTACGTCTCACAGCTGCGTGTAGCAAGAATCTATCACCACAAAGATTTCTGCAGAAATATAATCTTTTTTAGGCGAGATTCTGAATCACCAAAAAGATAAATAAACAAAGCCCGAGTCACGAAAACATTTTTCACAAAAGTCTCACAATCCTTTTCACACTTCTGTACCTAGTGATCCCCGATAATCGTTCGATTAATCGATTAATTGAATACTTCCTACAGAAATCGATTATTAATCGAACGAATACTGCGCAACCAATAATCGTAGCGAACGAATAGTTTACGTCGATTAATCGATCCTAATCCAGAGAAAAAAAACGTATGGCCGCTGCAGTTTTATACTGAAATTCAATCATTATCTTTGACGCTCCTCTGGGATCGTAAACAAAGCGCAATGGCGTCAATGCGAATTGAGCTTCGTTAACTAGTTTAGGGGAGCGTAAAAGATAATAATTGATATTCAGGCGGAATGAACACTTTTTTGATTCCAGATGGCTTTCTAGCAAATGAGGAACATTAGTCTAACTAATTATTTCGCTCAGTGTGACGATTAATCGATTAATCGATTATTTGGGGCGATTAATCGTACCCACAATCCAATCGACGAAAAAAACATCGACCTAACTGTCGTATCCGGACATCATATTTGCTGTCTGGTTACGATTTTCCTTCCGCCGATTGAAAAGTACTCCGCTGCTGCTGCTGCTCGATGTGTGCTCCGCTGATGCTGTCCCAAAAGTACGCTCCGCTACTATACGACTGAACTCTGCTGCTGCTGCCCGATGCGCACTCCGCTGCTGTCCAAAAGGTTGGATCCTCTGCTGCTGTTGTCCGATGTGTGCTCCGCTACTGTCCAAATGGTCGGTTCCTCTGTTGCTGCTGCTGTGCCCGTGGATAATGTCCGAAAAGTTGGTTTTGCTGCTTTCCACTGTGTGTTCTTCTGCATCCAAGTTAAGAATGAGCTCGCTCGAAATTGCGCGCCGTTTATATAGCGGCGTTCATTATGTTTCCCTCCCGACGATATTCTTTCGTTTCACCCGCCCATCGAAATACAAGGGGAGATATTAGGGGTATATTTTTCTTCTTTTTCTTTACGCTTATGAATTAAGTACTCAATCCGGTGAATGTTTATTTATTTTTATTTGTACCACATCTCTTTCCTACACTAACAACGACCGTAACGCTGTTACCTATTCACGATCAAGGCGCCTCTATATATACCAGGTGAAACAATCATATGAAATGCACTTTCAGCCATATTGGAATTGCTGTCGGTATTGTTTACAAACAGCATCAGAACGCTGCCGGCGGCTCTCTACAAACTGCTGCGACGCTTATTCGAACGATGCCCACTTTGTTCGGCTTTCGCGAATTTATGTGAAAAAGACGGGATGATTTTGTAGAATTTCATTCTCATCCAGTTCATCCACTACTCTCGCATGTGAAAATGCGAAAATGGCGTATCCTAGCAATAACAAAACAAACAACCCCCGCTCCACAAACCGTAATACCCTTCTCATTGAAGTGATGATGTTGCTTCACCTGTTATACATTTATACAAGCGCCTTGTTCACGATGATGACGATTACCCACAATCCAATCGACGAAAAAAACATCGACCTAACAACGACCGTAACGCTGTTACCTATTCACGATGACGACGATTACCCAGCAAACATTAAGTCGTATGAATAGCTATAATTGGAGGCGATATACATACAACCAAGACACATTTGTATGATATATGATGCAGATAACTAGCATATACACACAAAAGTGGAGGCGATATACGTATATGCCATATTTTGTACGCATATAAAGCCGTATATAACGATATGCGATGCTTTTTGGACTGATATGCGATTTGATACGACAACGTTACCACTCAATCCATCGATGACATGGAAAATCGTGTTTTTTGCATTTTATGCGATTTTAGATATATATGATCGATATTTTGATTGATATTTTATGCGATTGTGATTTGATACGAAATTATATGTGACTTATCATGTGCAAAGTTATACGATTTAATGTTTGCTGGGTAGGTATCGACATCTGGATACGGCATTAGTTTGTATGAGGCAAACTATTCTCTATCATATTAGTCGGCCCGAATCAGTTTATATTTGCTAAAATTTGTATGAAATTTTTTTCTGGCATAATTTTTTCTACTTAAAGTACGTTGTCATGACCCTAATTTGAATTATTTTCTATAGACGTTCAGATATTCTCAAAAAAACTTGTCATTATAATATAAAATTATCTCAAAACATATTTTTTATGACGTTTTTTCACCACTTGCAGGCAATGGTGATTTTCACTTACATAGAGTACTAATTTGATTAAGGAAAAATCATGTTCATTCATAATTTTCATTTTAAAAGTGTATTGATTCCTTCTGCAAATCCATACTGTTATGCCTATTCCCCAATATCGTCAACGCGGATAGTTCGTTAGTCGAAAATACTGAATAATTAAACAAACCAAATGGAATCACTGGTGGTTCTTTTTTCCACTCCGCTAAACTGTCATCTCAAACAAAAAAAAATGGATCATACAACTGGTGAGTATGGAATATATTTCGGCTTTTTAATTATTAATTATTTTATCTTGTCTTATCAGCTATGAATACATTCGACTCGTTTGCTTCCATCAATCGGTAAATGAGAAAGATGATTTCTCCCATCACCACAGTGCGGATTTCCACTTCTATCACAGCAGCCAACAACATCCGTTTTCCTGCAGCAGTAACCACCAACCCCTGTTGGCAATGCCGTGGGACAGCATCAACAGCAGCAGCAGCAGAATTTGACCATGGTATGGTATTGCGAAGAACAGGTTCCGTGCTTCGCGCACATTCAAAAATCCTCTTCAGACACGAAAACTCAACGACAAGGAGGTATTTATCAACTTGCTCAGCTGAATTACCACCCCGGAGGAACCCGAATGCACTGATTCCGTTGTATAGTAGAATGAAAACAGGCGAGGTAAGCGAACGTAATCGCATGATATTTTAATGTTCGCATTTTTATCCGGATCATACAACTGGTGAGTAGGGAATTCATTTCTGCTTTTCACTTACTAATCATTTTATTTTGTTTCAGCTATGAATACATCCGACTCAATCAATCGACGAGTGAGAAAGATGATTTCCCTCATCACCACATTGCTTATTTCCACTTCTGTCACACCAGCCAACAGCATCAGCTTTCCCGCAGCAGTATCCTTTAAGACCAGGGTGCTATTCCGGGGAACAGCATCAACAGCAACAGTATCAGGACCTGGCCATCGATAGTATTTCGAGCAATTTTCCCCATCGGAGATCCCGTGCTTCACGCACATTGCAGAATCCTCCTCAGCCACATATCTGTGTCATCCAGGACAAGGAGGTATTCATCAATGTACTCAGTCGGATTTGAATCGTCAATCCAGACAACCCGGATGCACCGATTCCATTTTATATACATTATTTTTATTATACATGGATTTTTATTATTTTTTTCAATAAAATGGTTAAAATCGATCGATATATTTCCTTTTCATTTTCAATAACAAACCAATACAAACAAGCAGCAAGCAGTGTTGGAAGCAGCGCTGCAAGCAGGTCGACGCCTTGCACATGTTGGCGAAAAAGTGGCGTCAAGTTGTTCGATGAATGCATATGAAAGGTCGATAACTCGATTGCAAGGTGGCAGCATTTGAGGTCGATTGTTGACATTTCATCGACCCGATCTTGGCAGGCAAAACGGAATGTGGGTATCGAATAACAAACTGCTGAAAAGTATTCGATTAGCTGATGAACGATTAATTTAAAAAATCGGGGATCACTATCTGTACCTTTCACACGAAGGTGTAAAATAGTCATACGTGATACGAGGCGAAACAACGGTTGAAACACCACCATTTTCACGTTCTAGCACCTATTGTATAGGAGGTACCAAGGCGCGTAGAAGTATATCCTAAGGTGGGCCAACTTGCTAAAACCACTCTTCAGCCATCTTGGAAATCTACTGTGTTTTGTTTGTAAACAAAACACAATACGCTTGTGCCGGAGCTCGCTCGTGATCAGTATGTCTCTTTCACGCTTTAAGGAAATAATTCCCCTTCTGCTTTCTTCCGTACTGTTTTCATATACCGCTCCCCTAACCAACTTAGTGACGAAACGGCCTCACCTAGTACCATAGACCCGTCTTGGGAGGTACTATAAGGCCAGGCGCAAATTGAGACGCGTATAGCGCGAGTAACTTGGCGCGATATAGCGCCTGTTTTTGTGGCTAATGAAAACAGGTAGAACGGCGCAAATTGGCGAGAAGACTCGAGATGGCGCAGCGCTCGTGAGAGACGACTAGCGCGACGCTGTCGCTGAGCCAAAGTTTTTCGTGCTTGTCGTGCCGGCTGTGGTGGTTGTGTTGGTGAACTATCATATAGCACCGTGAGTCTGGCAGTGTATGGTTGTGCCGGTCGGGTAGTTGTTCACAGCAAACTGCGACTCAATATGCGCACCGCCACGTTACGTTTATGGTACATATGAGTCGTGTTGGTCGTCTTCTGCTAGCTCACGAGCGCTATACGCTTCTCAATTTGCGCTTAGCCTAAAGCACGTTTGGAACACGTGGCGGAACTATCACACACGGTAGGTGGAGATGACGTCCGAGACCGATTGGTTGGTTGGATAAAGTGCGCTACACGCACAACGTCCCGTCACCGTGAAGTCAACGTAAAGGAATTAAATGTCAAATATTCTTCCATGGAAATCGTATGGTAGCATTCACATATACAATCGGCAACTTTGACGTCGGCAAAATAAGTCCAAGAGAAAGTTGACGGGTCGGTGACGGGACGTTGTATGTGTAGCGCACTTAATTGTGTTTTCTCAGCAGTCTTGGCCTTACTAGTATTGACTGGACAGTGTCGGGGCATGATCGGATGCCAATGAGGGTTTTTTCACGTACTGGGTACTCTCTCCCGAAGCCGGTGTTTGTTTCGTAATTCTACGTTCTTCTTCTTTTTTGGCTTTAAGAGGCTTTGAACTTCTCAGTTCATTCGCCTCCAAGGGTAATACCAAGGCGCGTAGAAGTATATCCTAAGGTGGGCCAACTTGCTAAAACCACTCTTCAGCCATCTTGGAAATCTACTGTGTTTTGTTTGTAAACAAAACACAATACGCTTGTGCCGGAGCTCGCTCGTGATCAGTCTGTCTCTTTCACGCTTCAAGGAAATAATTCCCCTTCTGCTTTCTTCCGTACTGTTTTCATATACCGCTCCCCTAACCAACTTAGTGACGAAACGACCTCACCTAGTACCATAGACCCGTCTTGGGTAATACTACGTTGAGAACTTGAGATATGGTGTACGCCATTTTGAAAAAACTAGTTTCGAAGAAAAACCCATTTGAAGTTTATTGTTATGGCCGTACTAGGTTAAGGGTACCTTACACGATAAACAATAATGTCATTACTTCATCATAATGAAAATAACAATGATCGTGTAAGGTAAATTGATATGAAGGGCAATAATGATGCAAATCCGGATTTTCTGATCTCGCTCTATCATTACTGTAATAGCAGGGACACTATCATTCGAGGTGTCTAGGATGCTGTGCGACATCTTGTGTCAAAATCTATGTTTGTGAGCCAATTTACTCTCTATCAGATTAGTGGGCCCAAAGCAATTTAAAATTATTAAAATTTGAATGAAAGTTATTATTTGCTATTATTTGAATGCATAAAACACGTAGCACTGAAACTTACTTGATCAATTTTCTATAATTTTTCTGAAATCCCTACTAAAGCTCATTAGTATAAAATAAAATTACCACCAGAATTAGTTTTAGCTCAAGATTTTTTTACCATTTACAGAAAAACTGTTGCTCTATTACATAGAGCAACATATTTGATGCGGAAAAAAAAAGATTTTCATTTATACTTTTTGATTTTAAAAGTTTTTTCTTCTACCTGAAAGCCCGTTATCATTTTCGCTTCACAACGATGGAGCACGAAGCAGAGCTGCAATCCATCACCGTCAATGTCACAAAAAAGCTGACCATAGTCACTCAATTCCTCTCACGGTACGTGAGATCCAAATATTCAGTAGTGATACTCACTCTCTTGTTTCTGACACCTAACCAAATGACGGTTGGTTCCAATGCCTCTCACTGCCGATCGCTCTGTTTACAACTTTACGTTACGAGAGCGGTGGTTGTGGCGTATGATGGTAGTAGAAATTTGAGTGATCAGACAGTTCCAATAATTTTTGATAATCGCGACGGTTGTTTAGATTCGTTTGTTGAAGTAGAAGTTGTTGTTGTTGTTAGAGATGTCTAAATTTTTCGTTTATTCGATTATCGATTAATCGTGGGCCAATATTCGATTCATTCGAACAATTGTCCTTCAGTATTCGATTAATCGAGCGAATATTTATTTCTTGTAGTTAAAATGAACAGACATATATAATAAAAAATATTATGGTGTCATGATTTTAAAAGTTACATTAAATAATGGTTTTTGAATGAAATGGTATTTAAGTATATTGACAAATTTACCATTTCATAATTATTTGCGGATCATGAAAACGATCCGATTGAAAACCGACAAGGCGTGTTTTTTTTTGAGAACTATTGAAGTTTAGTTAATAAACGTGAGATGAACACAAAAATTTTATTTTTTCATAAAACGAAAGAAAATTGCGATCTCAAAGAATCGCTCAAAAATCATCCTCTTGCATTGAGGCTTTATTGAGAAACTTCTTATACCGTGCCATTAACTGCGCCACGAACAATTCCAGATGGAATATATATTTGCTTCCTTGCTGCATCCGGTGTTCATAATACCCGGCAAAATTCAACGTTTGCGTCTTCAGACTCATATCGCGATTTTTAACCAGATTCGGTACCAATCCACAGATTATAACATTCGATAGAACGCCTTGGGATAGCAGTTCGTATAGCTGTTTCCTCACCACTTCCAGAAATCTTACAATCTTACATTCAAAATTTTAAGAATATCCTCCTAAGGTAGAGCCGGCACTCTTATTCCCAAGCAACGATTCCTAACCGCGGGAATAACCCGCGAAGTAGAATTGGCGCACAAAATCAATCTGCACATAGACAAATAATTTTCAATGGTTCTTCTCAGCGCATCCTGGGTATCTTTGGTCAGCTAATCCACTTCGGACAAGACGAGTCTCATATTCCCTCTACCCACTGGGATCAATTTGCTTGATCAAATTCGACACGACCACCCTGCTATATATCACGGCAACCGATTAATTCAACTCGATGTGGTAATTACTGCTGATGGTCCTGATTTCCACCTTCCGGTTCGAGGGCGTTGTGAAATTGATTATCTCATTGCGTAGCCGTTCCGCGCCCGGTTGGTAAAGTTTCCGCAGCAGACACATGATGCGAGTTTTCTTACTGGCCTGGAAGGACCGTAGAACATGCGGGAAGTCTCTCTGGGAGCGAAGCTTAATCAGATGCGTAACTTGCGTTTTGTGGTAGTCCAGTTTGAACAGCTGGCGCGGTCGGTAGCGGTCAACCCAGAGAGCCATTGTACACAAAAATATTTGATGTATAATGTATACAAAAATACTTGGTGACTTGTTTTCGTGTTGGCCTTTGTCAAAGTAAGAGCCCCCGCATGCTGCAGACTGACTTGTCGACCGATAGTTCGGTCGGCTTCTTAATCAGTACGGAGAGGTATGCATGTACGCACATTACACCGATTCAATTGGGTCGGTTTTTGCACCAGTACGCCGATCCGACCAAACTGTCGCCTGAAAAAAAAAAGTCTGTAGTGTGCGGGGGCTCTAAATGTCAGCACCTCCAGAGATGTCAGATGTTTTTTTTGAAAGTCTTCGACAAAAAATTGAAATGTTGACGTGTATAAATGGCAGATATTTTTGTAACCGCGAGAATAGCAAAGTAATGTATGAAAAAAGGGGTTGTTAGCGCAGGGAATCAAGTCATAAAGAGTAGAAATACTATATCCCTGCAGCTAGTAACTAAAAATATAAGTCTGCAACAGGATAGGCAGGACATCAAACATCAGTAAAATTGCGAACATGTCTACAAATTTAGCACCGTTGCAATGATGAGAAACAAATTTGGTAAAAAAAATCGAAGTCGAACGGGTTTCAAAATGCATTATTTTGCTAATTTCAAACCCGGGATCCGCAATAGAGGGGATAGTCAAGGCGTGTCATTCCACGAACTAAGTACTAATACAAATGACACGTGTAATACTACATAGAGTCGGCGAAGTGCCACTAAAAACATTAAGGCCATCTGAAAAGATGAAAAGAAAATACATGCCTGAAAATATAATATTCTTCAAATTATATTTAAAATGAAACTATATATTCACATCTGGCATCCCTGGTCGTAAAGAACGAACACAAAGAGGCGAATGTTGTGAATATCGCCAAACACCAAACCATCAGCTAGACTTTTGAGTGTCGTACTATTCTGACATTTCAGCAACAGGACACTCACCAAAGAGCTCGGATTTCTACTGTTAAGTAGAAGCTCACCATGTGTTAAGGCTGATTTAGACGATGCCAGTCAGTGCTCTAGTTGAAGTATCCAGTGAATGGAGAACAGACACTCTGTTCAAGTTAGAGGCCAATTAGTTGTTCGATACTGGTACAAGTATCTTGAACAGAGTGTCTGTTCTCTGTTCACTGGATACTTCAACTAGAGCGCTGACTGGCATCGTCTAAATCAGCCTTTAGTATTGTGATAATACTCTTCTCACACTATTGAACTGGCTTTGGGATGGTCACCAAAGATAATCGTAGTACAAAATTTGTTGATTATCTTTGTGTGACTACCATCACTTGATTCTCACGACAAATCGCAGCTCTGGCACGAAGCTTAAAATGGTAATTCGCGATAGCGACGGTGCAGTGTCGACATCTTTTGCCCAAATGAGCGGGTGAAGCATACGGGTGAGATACGGTGCCGACATCTACGAAGGTATTAAATGGTAATGAATCAAGCATAAGCTATTGAGATTACTATTAAAAAATACAGTTTTAAATTGTGAATAGATCAATGAAAAGAATTCAAATTGGTTTTCGAATGCTCATAACATATTGTTTTGAATCTTCTTCATCCATTACCGAAAGACATTATATTAACAAATCAAATTGTTGAAATCATAATTAGAAACCATTATTAGGAACAACTTTCCTTCTATATTTTTTCATTGTTTGGAGAAAACCATTCAAATTATTGATGTGGATGTTTATTTGATACAATAAAATTGATTTTCATTGATAGTTTTCATTTCGAAAATGTGTATATTTCTCTTACGACTATGAAGGCTAGAGTTGCTGCATTCCACGAAGCAATAAAAATGATCGTGTAGGGTTGAAAAATAATGATGATGCCGAATGGAGTGTGTCTTGCTGGTATTGCCATTACTGATAATTTCGATGCTACTGATCGTGTAAGGGCCGCTTTAGATACCGCATCAATAAAATAACTAACTAGGTAAATAGTAGGATTTTTAAAAAATTTTTTCTAGGGTGTATAATTAAATTCCTAAGCTTCAGAAATATGGAGAAAAAAAATTATTTTTATTTAAAATTTCTAGACAAGAATACTCCCTTGGTGAAAAAATATTTTCTGGAGTTTATCATTCAATTATATCGTTCTCTTTAAATAAATACCAACAACGCCTAAAAATACACAATAGCAATATCACAGAGACAAACACAGTCTGTGAGTACACGAGGTACGATTTTGCGCGCGATTATAGGAGAGTTAATGATTGCGTTTTCATTATACGAGGGCAGTCCAACAAGTACGCAGCCTACAAAAAAAAACAAAAAATTTGGAAAAGTGACCCAGCGATGCTCCAACTTCTTTAATCCATCTGTAAAAACCGCCTTCTCGAGGACTGCAAAGTAGGCCACCGTGGCGGCGATGACCTCCTCATTCGACTCAAATTTCTGCCTGGCGAATGACTTTTTGAAGTTTGGAAACAAAAAAAATCGCACGGGACCAAATCCGGAGAATACGGTGGATGGGCCAGCAGTTCGTAGTGCAATTGGCCGTGGCGACGGCGGAATTTCCATTTTTCCATTTTTCTAAAATCCGCGGACACGCCCGCTTCCACACACGGTCAAAACAAAACTACGAGTCTGATTTAGCTGAAATTTTGACAGTAGCCATTTACGAGAATGTACTACACGATAGTAATCTCTTTTGCGATACTGACACCATCGGGCGATGAGGCTGAGTCCTTATAGGACCGCCCTCGTATGTGTAGAGAGATTTTTCTACATATATGTTAAGGGCTGATCGTCACAGAAACTCTCTTGATAATAACGTTGAGATCGAGTTCAGTTTTTATTGCTATTCTACCTTAAGGGATTTTTGATAAGCTACTGTACATAATACCAAGTATGGAAAAGTTCATTCACTCATTGCTCCACACCTAATAAATCACTCTTGTATCTGCTTGGATTGATCATTGCGAAAAGAATGCAGTAAGCAATCGTGAGATTGCACGATTAATCATTTTTCACTCCCCGACCATCTTCAACCGGGACTGAGAGTGAACATAACAAAACCAAAGAGTGGAAAACAACATTCCATGAATGAATACTCCTTTGGAAGGATCGCACGAAACAAAATAACCAGTGAGTCAAAATAGCCTCAAGCTGCGTGTAAGTATGATTTCATTTTCCCTTGTACTCTTTTCCTTGTCAGCATTCAAATGCACATAAGTCTACTTCCCGCTCACCAATAACTTGCGTTAATATGGTCTTTTGCGTTGTTTTAGATCGTTTCATACTAGAAACAAAAAATGCCATTACAATAGTGCACAGGAAACAACTCGATTTCAACTATCTACCTATATTTTACTGCCGCGATCGAGGCTTCAATTATTGCTATTTGAGTGAAAAACGAATGATTTTACAGAGACACTCGCTGGCTCAAGCAAAAGTTTCAAATTTGATTCTCTCATAATCTAACGTCATTCCGAGAGGTAAATGAGGGAATGCAAAATTCTCTGAGAATAGATGAGCTGAATCGAGACAGTATTTTTCCGTTCTAATCGAGAATGAACTTCGCTAAAAGGATAGGTGATTTTTTTCTGTCTCTAACAAAGTGAGACATAAACGGAGTATAGAAGGGTGAGTTTTATCTGTGAATCAAGGCGCGTAGAAGTATATCCTAAGGTGGGCCAACTTGCTAAAACCACTCTTCAGCCATCTTGGAAGTCTACTGTGTTTTGTTTGTAAACAAAACAAATACGCTTGTGCCCAAGCTCGCTCGTGATCAGTCTGTCTCTTTCACACTTCAAGGAAAAAATTCCCCTTCTGCTTTCTTCCGTACTGTTTTCATATACCGCTCCCCTAACCAACTTAGTGACGAAACGGCCTCACCTAGTACCATAGACCCGTCTTGCTGTGAATGAGTGTTGTTGAACGAATTTCGATGCGATCTTGCCCATACCTGCATAATACTAGTTTCCCTGGTTTTGTAGCGGGATTGTTCTCAAGAATGTCGACATACGCAAAATAAAAATACACATTAGCTTCATTGCTCACCTGTTTATGCCAGGTACTAAATACTAAATACAGCAAACATTCACTAACTGGGCGAAAAGGGAAGACCAGTTAGGCTGAGGACATAGTAAACGCGGTGCGGTGCGATGCGATGCGATGCGGAGCTCACCGCGTGCTATGACATAATGACCGCTTTAGATCGCGCGTTTTTGATGTTTCATTCCACTCCATTCTACATGTAAACAATCCAACACAAGGATGTCAGATATGATAACATGTCTTCATTTTGAATTGTGAGATCGTTGTTATCTGTGAACATGATAAATGGAAAGCCCTTAACGTAACGTTTTCATTATATGCATTATGTATATTACAATAAAGTTATACAACTCATCGAACAAACGAAAATAATAATTTAACAACTCAATCTTTATTTTTGTTCGATAAGTTCGATTGTGAAGATATTTATGAAAATCGTCTGGCAACCACCACTTGCGTTCACTCGCGGCAAAACAATCCACACACAGTTTCGCCATATTGAAATCGCGTTTACTATGTCAGGTCCGGGCGGTTTGCATTTGATTTCCACAGTCGTAAACAAAAGAGTTGTCCCGCAAACGATTCCGCGCCCGCGCCCGCATCGCATCGCATTCACTATGTCCTCAGCCTTATCGACATTCGCGTTTTAACCTAAGACAAGACGGGCCTGATCACGAACGTCACTTCATGGTGAAAACGAAGTGAATTGTATGCAACGTTATTACGGCTGCCACCGTGTGTGTAGAATTCGGAAGAGTTTATCCGTCGTGACAACTTTGATGAACTCGGTGTTATTATGAATATCACGATACTGTCACGTCACGGGGAAAAACAAGTATATTTGTCACTTGTGTTTTAGATGGTGAAAGCTAGTCACGCGGAATGGAGTAAGTTTAATTTCGGATTTATTTAACTTTTTTGCTAACCTTTTGAATCTTGTCTTGCTTTTTAATAAAGAAAAGAGGCCACCCCAGTAAACATTAAATCGCATAACAAGCGTATATATAACATCATATGCCCTAAATTTTGGTTGGCATATAATGCACCTAACTGGCATATGCATGCAAAAGTGGAGGCCATATACATACATGGCAAATGTTTACCGAATTAGTTTGGATGAATATGCAACTTTGACTGGCTATAATAGCGATTATGTTGAAATTGAATTGCGATCTAATATGAATATATTCATGAATTGTCAACGCACCTAATATGACTTTTGCCATACTCATATACGATTTATTACAGACATAGAAAAAAGACAAATGGAGCAAAATATTTTCGTAAAATTTGTATTATAGCCTCACGAATCGCCAATTTTAAAAATGAGTATTTATATTAGTAGAAATAAAAATTATTAAATTTACTTGTGTTGGGAGTGGATAATAAATGTTCAAAATGGCACAGATTGATGTTTGGAGAAAACTGATCCGATGTGGGTTCGAACTCCTGTCGTCTGGATTATCATCATCCAGCTATCTCGCGCGGCTATCTAAAATTTAATTCAACAGCGGTTAAAACTCATATATATGATTCGATATGATATAACCTAATACATTCTATGCAGTAGGATCAGTCATTCCTGGTTTCCGAGCCATATAAGAGCCACTTTTTTTAAATTTAATTATTTTATTCTTTCGTATGTGTTCAGAAATTGCTGTTATGAAATGATACTTGTCAATGTTAGAGCATTTCATTGACATTTCAATATGATGTAATATGTTCTTTATTAGGAGCTAATATGATTTACTGTTTCATGATTTTCTTCAGCATGCAACACGATTCACTGCAGTACTGAATCGATTTAAATTATACGCTTATATGACACACAAACTGCATCAGCGTAATATACGCATATGATGCGGATTAAATATATTTTATGACAATGTACATCATAAAACTGATGTTTATTATACCGAATTGCGACTTAATTTGATAATGATATATAAAATCGAGTTTTTACATTTTATGCGATTTCAAATATGAACGATACATACTTTGATTGATATTATATGCGATTATGATTTATTCTGATTTCTTATAAGACTTAGCACGTGCAAAATCGCGTTGATCATGAAATTGGATAAACAAAAGGATTCCAATGGAAGTTTCGCATTGAGTGCAACAACAGGTATGAAATATAATTTAAAGAAATTATTTTTCTGTAATTTAATCAATGTTTTTGTCATGCGAAAATAATGTCAATTTTCATAACATTTCAAATTACATTCGAATGCCCCTCACAGCAAATCTTCCGTTTGAATATGGCGTCGATTGTTCACGAAATTCTGCTTATTAACTGGTCCAAGGACCAGTTAACGTTCGCCCAGTTAAAAAGCAGACCAGTTAGCGAACGATTACTGTACTGAGAAAGGGCCCAACAAACATTAAATCGCATAACAAGCGTATATATAACATCATATGCCCTAAAATTTGGTTGGCATATAATGCGCCTAACTGGCATATGCATGCAAAAGTGGAGGCCATATACATACATGGCAAATGCTTACCGAATTTGTTTGGATGAATATGCAACTTTGACCGGCTATAATAGCGATTATGTTGAAATTGAATTGCGATCTAATATGAATATATTCATGAATTGTCAAAGTACCAAATACGACTCTTGCCATACTTATATACAATTTATTACAGACATAGAAAAAAAACAAATGGCGCAAAATATTTTCGTGAAATGTTTATTACAACCTCACGAATCGACATTTTTATATACGAGTATTTATGTTCGTAGAAATAATAATTGTTTGATTGACTTGTGTTGGGAGTGGAATATGAATGTTTGAAATGCCACAGATTGATGTTTGGTGAAAACTGCTCCGATGTGGGTTCGAACTCCGGTCGTCTGGATTATCATCCACCAGCTATCTCGCGCGGCTATCTGAAATTTAATTCAACAGCGGTTAAAACTTTCGAGTACATCAGCATTTCATTGACATTTCAATATGATGTAATATGTTCTTTATTAGGATCTAATATGATTTATTGTTTCATGATTTTCTTCAGCATGCAACACGATTTACTACAGTACTGAATCGATTTAAATTATACGCTTATATGACACACAAACTGCATCAGCGTAATATACGCATATGATGCGGATTAAATATATTTTACGACAATGTACATCATAAAACTGATGTTTATTATACCGAATTGCGACTTAATTTGATAATGGTATATAAAATCGAGTTTTTACATTTCATGCTATTTCAAATATACATGATACATACTTTGATTGATATTATATGCGATTAAGATTTATTCGGATTTCTTGTAAGACTTGGCACGTGCAAAATTATACGATTTAATGTTTGCTGGGGGAGGTGGAAGTAATTCGGACATAGCATAAAAAACTTTAATTGTATCTTTGGAAACGTATATTTGCCAAAACTTAAATACAGTTTCTCACAATTCAATATACGTGTTTTCAAAGTAATCGGCCAAATGTTTTACAATAAAAGTGTTTCACAATGTTTCTACTGAAATTTAACTGTAAAACGGAAACTCCCAGCCCCGACTTTTTGAAGTCGGACTACGTCTAACCGGAAGATACCCCCTAAATGAAAATGTAGGAAAAAATGAAAGATTTCGATTGCTTATAACTCAAACATTTTCTCCGAGCGGCGGACTTCTGGACAGTCCATTCAATATGCTGGAATTTTCTATGGCTCTTCTTTCATCGATCAACTCTTCACCCGGAAGCGATATGATCAAATCCGTTCTTCTAAAAAATCTTCCCTATGTCGCGAAAAGACGCTTGTTAGACTTTCAATTCCTTACTACAAAACAGCATTTTTCCAACCGAATGGAGGGTTCCCGGAATAAATCTCTGCAGAAAACGACTGCAACAGAAACAAAACGTTAGAAAAGGTGTAGTAGGCTAGATATATTGTGGCGGAGTATTGTTTTTCGAAACAAAAATGAACCGGGCAAGCGTAACGCCCCAGACAAACGTATGCTAAAGGATCGAATCCTGTCCTGAAATTCCGTCAGATAATCTGCACAGATGTGGACTTCCTGGAATTTAGATTAATTTCTTGTACAATTTGATGTCAGAAAAGCGAAAAGCCTTTTGGGCGGAAACCTTATCCAATCATTGACCTTCAAATACCTTGGGGTCTGGTTTGACCCCAAGTTTGGTTTGGCGTCAATAGTCTATATAGGGTAGATAGGGGCAATATGGTCCCCCTAAGAACGAAACGTCCTAAATCATGTAGGGACATCTATAAATTATGCTACATATTAGAATCTCACGATTTGAAACCTTATTGATCGATGTAGATTGTATGAATACGTTTCAAAACATATTTATTTGGAAAATTTACACTTTTAAAAATGTGTTCCATTTCCTTCGATCGAAAACACTACGGGGCAAAATGGGCCACCATGCGGGGCAATATGACCATGTTTATTGGTTGAACAATTTAAGCATGTTTTCGTAGTGGAATAACGTAACAAGTTCATAAAACGAAAGCTTATTCTATTTTGCAACTTTCACGTGTATTTAATTGGATTTCATTCAGTTTGCATGTACAAAAAATAACAATGTGATCAAAGTGATGGGACTTCAATTTTACGTCACTCATATCAGGAACAGGGAATATCTGTACATCGATAGCATTGGTTCCGTTTATCGCCACCCGTAGAGGAACTGAATTATGTCCCACAGTAGCAACATAAGGTGTATTGTGAAATATTCCATAATGGATATTCCTTGCTCAGCACCCAGCGCTCATCTGGCTTTTTCTCCGCTTTGCTAGGATTTTGGAATTATTGGTCTGCACCTGTTGAATAATGATAATAATTTTTAGTTTACTCCTATGGAAAAAAGATAGTTACTGGAATCACTAATGTTTTATCGACGTTGAATTTTCCGGTGGAGTGTTGTGTTTCTGCTGTTCGTCCTCCAGTAAATCGTAGAATTTCCCGACTGCAAAGCGATTGAATCATTTAGTCCTAGCGATGGAGGTTGCTTTTTATGTCCGAAGTGAGATTTGTGGGTGACACTTTCGAAAACCAGACACAATGCACAAAGGATGCTTGTCACACTATCGTACTTCTTTTCCCTGCTTCGGTGGCTGCGTTCAAGCTGGTCTGTGACCACTTTTTACAAACGGATGTTCTGATATAATTCTGCACCATGATTCCATATCTTACTATTTCCAACTATGTTTACAAATTTTGACAGCAGTTTTTACAGGTTATGTTGAAAAAATACCTGGTTATAATGCCCCAAGCAGGTATGCCCATTCCGCCCCGTACATTTACACTCAATAAAAATGAACCGATCTTTTACACGGAACGGCAAAGCAGCGCAATAAATCAGTGAACATGTTCAGATATAATACCAGTACGAATTGATATAAAGAGCAGAGTCATAAATTTCAGCATAGAGCGTACAGAGCTTATTTTGTTAACTGCTTTTTGACGTAGAACTACGTCTTTCATTAAGGGTGGCAAATCAGAAAACAGGTCACGTTTTTATGAAATAAAGTTAACGCTAATAACTATTCTTGCCGTGAACGGATTTTAGCGATTTACATAGCAAACGAATCGAAAGTTACCTAAGATTTGTTTAATATGCAATATATTAGAATCTCCTGGTTTGTAAATGGTTAAAATACATGAACACTTTAAGCGTTTCCATTTTCCCATACATTTGTTCTGTCCATTTGTGTGCTTTCCCGAACAGAGCTATCAATAACGAGCAACTTATCGACGAGCAGCGAAGGGGAAATCGTAGGATTTAGAGTCTCCATGAACAAAGGAGAAGAAGAACAATGGAGGGGAATACTTGCCTAGAGTATAAACAGTGGATCTCGCTGAGGCAAACTTTCATTCGGCATTGGACTGTTGAGCAATCCAGTTCACTTTGCTTTCGCTGCGCTTCGATCTAAGATTGGACCCCACCAGTAGTAATCCAACTTGGATATCGTCGTGTGGTTTTTTCAGTTCGTTTTTGGCGTTATTCGTATCGTGTGTTTTTCTTTCCGCGTCATAAATTGGACGCTTCGCGTAGTGTGTGATGATCAAGAAGAAGAGGAAGGCAGGCTCGAGTACTGCAAAAAGCGAACGCATTACCAGGGGCAATCAAATTTCGAGGCAAGCGTCATCTAATGATGCACGCGATGTTGGTGCAGTGAAAAGCGCTCGCTCTGAACCGATCCTTCGCGAGTGTGACACCGCATCGAACAACAGCGAAGTAGGCGACCAAAATCAAGCTCCCCCCGCTGGTGGTGAAGGCAGTCGCTCTTGACAAACTCATCAGCGAATTCGCATCGATGGGTGTTACAGCAGAGTACAAACTGTGTGGCATAATTCAGTCTTTTTCAAAGCAGTTAACATTGTTTGTTTTTCGTCATCATAAGGGCTTCGTTGGTGCCTTTGACATTGCATGAATGCATTGAACTGACGTTATGGCGAAGGTTGAGCGCCAAAAAATCATTTAGGGAATACCAAGCATCTTGAATTGTCGTACTGGAATATTATAAGTTATTTGGGCTCGCGTGCCACTCGCAAAACTGCCTTCAACTAGGATTGCGCTAATCTTGATCATAATAAAGCAATGCTACTGTTGATATCAACAAAAAGAGTTTCTTCCGCTTGTTTAGACACCAAGAAAGTAAATGTCGTTCTGGAATATTGTATGTGATTAGGTTTCGCTTGCCAGTAGAAAAACTTCCTCCACTAAGGGTGGCAGCTGCGCTTAACTCGAGCATGAGAAAATAATGCAACTTTTTTCGAGACCAGTAATATAAACAGAATCGTTTCTTTTGAGAATAACGCAAAATGATGAGAAGTGTTTACATTCCTAGTAGTTTTAAGCCATCAATGTATGACTCTGTATGCATGCCATGGCGAACGCTTGTTTGGCGCTTGGTTTACGTTGGTCCCAGGCCACCGGAATAGTGTACGGCGTAAATTATCAATGCATTGACATGAAATTAATTGCGACATATGATCAGGTAGTGTATTGTTCTGCGAGGGCAAGAATGAATCATCAATCAATTATCGTCAATTCTACAATGAAAAAACATTCCAGAGATTATTCTACTAAGCAGTTGTTTCTAAAATTTCACAGCAGTATTGAATAATATCCGTAGGTATAAACAAGCGACTTATATAAAATAACAGCGTAGTTCTACGTCAACAATGCGGTCGTATCTTGGACACAACCTCCTATAATTTTTATTTATTAGAATTAGTTCGATTTTTATTATTTAGAATTAGTTCGATCTTCCAAACTAGGAATGAGTGCATTAGCCCTGCGTGACATAAAATTCTTGTACTTGAACCGATTAATTTATTATGGATCTACAAAAAATACATGGTGAGACAGCTATGCCTAGAATATCAACATGAGACAATTGAGCTTGATGTGGTTTTTCCAAAATGTGGGAACAAACAGTAAGTTTTTTTTTGGTGTTTTCTGGAAGATTATGCATATAAAAATCATTTTATGAAAAAAAGTGAAAATTGTCAAAAAAATAACATGGGACAACTATGCATAGAACGGCAGTCTATTTCGTCAGATATTTATTTTCCATCGTTTACTCCAGACCGTGCTCACTTCACCATCAGCAGTTCCTCAATTGAATACGACTTGACGATGGAACAAGCAACTCTTGACATTCCAGATCAGCTTCGTCCAATTTTCATTCCCCAAATTATTAATCGAAAGTAAGGTAAATGATTTTGGTTTGTCCAGTCGAAAATATGATCATGGTTTGTCCACGTTTTGAAATGCTCTAGTTCAACGCAAGTGTATCAAATTAGGTATTGGAATATTTCAAAACATATAAATATTATTGTCTTCGTCATGATTTACAGTAGTTTTATGGTATATTTTTACGGATTCACATGTTTTAAAGGATTATAAAATCCACTTTCTTTTGGTGTCAATGCGTCCCTCACTTGAGCTAACTTTTATTCAATCACCAGATGATCATTTGGCACGTATTCAAACATTTTCTGGGTTATAACACTTGCAAATATTGTAAACATCATGGTTGCGCATCATTTGTATTAGATTTAGTTGGCTAAACCATGTAATTAATGCATTTCGATAACCTCAATTCTGATCATGAGTTGTCCGATTCACTAATGTTGTTTTGTCCACATGATTTCTATGGCAACCGCTTGGTGTGATGCAGTTTATTTATGGTGTCCTTCGCGCATAGCAGAAATAAAGTTTCTCTGTGTTAAGTGTATTGAGGTGAACACTTTTAAAATGCCCAAGAAAATGTAATATTTCGAAGAAAGCCTAAATTATGATTGGATCGATATGATGACAGTGAACTCAAGCAATGAAAAATGCAACATTCACTTTACATTCCATTCAAATAGTGATTTCTAAAACTGAACAAACCATGATCATTTTTCGGACAAACCATGATCAGAACTGGACAAACCATGATCATAATTTCTCTTTGAGGAAAATCAATGAAAATTTTTGCGCCTTCCATAAACTGCTGGAACCATGTTCCGTTTATGTTGCTGAGCTGGCAGCAATCGACTTCGCATTGGATATGATCTCCAACAAGCCTGTAGACCATTACCTTATGTTCTCGGATAGTCTCAGTTCGCTCTCGAGTCGATGGGAATCAGTAGGCACCCATCTCATATCCTCACGAAAGTAAGCAGATGAGTTCATTGATCGAAGGATCTTATAAGATAACCTTTGTATGGGTCCCATCTCATTGCTCAATTCCTGGCAATGAGAAGGCGAACACTTGCAAAGGTGGGTGCCCAGGAAAGCGAATTGTTTGATAGACAGATTTGTACGGATAATTACGCAGCCAGAGAGTATCTTTTGGATACCCTTGCTATATGCAGTCGATCTATGTGTTTGTAAAACAGTCTAACATGAAAATGTTATGCTTTTGTGTTCTTTTCCGTTATTGGTTTGTTTGTCTTGTCCCCTCATCTCACCGTCACCCACCTTCGACAGCCGGTCGAACACCAGATGTTATCCCTGGTCATTATGCAAAATGCTACAGTGCGTGCGGCAACCCTCGGTTGAGCCAACGATACCCCTTAACCTTATCCCCAACAGGACAGAAGTCTTACAAAACTTGTTGTTTCTAGCCTTTCCGCTCATCCTGAGTAGTCTCAAGTCTCAAAAATGCAGAATAGATTTCATTTATTTTTGAATATACATATGAATGTAATTTCCAATAAATGTCCATTTAACGTATCTGTTCTTGAATGGCATTAACGTTCCCAGTGGAAATTTTGCCGTCTCAACGTAGGTATTAACTTGCGTCATTTATTGATACCTAGTTGAGATTTCGTAAGCCAAATAACACGCCTTCAATATATTCTGAGTGGCAACCCCAGAATACGCGTGATCACAGTGCAAACGGAAGAAAAATCCCCCGGCCAGAACGGAAATCGAACCCGAACACCCGGCTAGATAATGTGTGACGCTAACCACTCGACAACGGGTGCACATAACGTATCTACGTGGATCTTATTTGAACCCCCTTCCCCCCAAATCTGATGTGGTATATGGACCCCTTATGGGTAATCCTATGAAGGAAATTTCTTTTTATCGCTCCTTGTACACCCGCCAAATAATAATTTGAATCGGTTTTATTCTTCCATCATATTTGTGTTGTTATAATAATAGTAATTAGTCGATACGAATAATAAAATATATTTATATGAAAAGAAATACTGTACAGCTACTATTTTATAGAGAACTAATCATTTTCCCACTTCGTTAGATTTTCTGAATTTCGTTATTCTCATGTTGTTTACACGTTTTTTTTTCATTGTTTAAAAAATATTTATGCGAAGATCGAAGATTCGCTGCAAGAATCAAATTATTCTTTCTTAAAAAAAAGAGCAAACGCGTTTTTACACCACATTTTGCTTACATCTTTAGTATATTTCGTATAAAATATGCTTCGTTCCGGCGCCCGCGTTAAGCAAGGTGGAAAGTTATATAAAATAACTAATGATACAATAACTTAAAATGCATACAGACAAAAAACCTAATGAAATCCTACAGTTTGCTTTTGTTGCCATTGTTCGATTCTTCAGTTTCAATTTTTCACATTAAACAACTATAAAAATATTGTTTTTCTTTATCCCGATTCCCTCTAATATGTTTTGTCCCATATATTGTTCGATTCATGTCTTTTACGTTTGTGTGTGGATGTATATATGTGGATCTCCCAAAATGCATAAGTTTCCGAACGGCTTGTTGTATTCTATTGTGTGCCGCGTACTGTTACGGAAAATACGATAGAGTAGCAGTAGGAACACTAGGATTGTGGATATAAAGGGATATGTTCACGCTTGCAGGCCTGTAAATAGTATAGTATGTAGGAAGTAATGTGTATTTGCGTTGTGTAGGTGCTACAATTTATTGTTTACGAATGAGGAGCATTTACAGATTATAGAACAGATGTGTTGGTTTATCTTTAGCCAGATAGATTCGGAACGACTTTTGCATTTTGTTTTTTTTTCTTCCATGAAAGAAGACTAACAAAATTGTAATACACTAAATCTACAAACGGGGTCGATCGTTTCTTTCGTTCACTAGGGATAGAGAACGATACCGTTAAACCGTTTCTTACTTAAATCAACTCTAGGCGTGATTACACATGCGCGAGTCCATCATTGAAACATATAAAGACATTCGCGCGAAGCTTTCCGTTCCAATAATATTGATTTATATTACCATACTTTATACAAAGAAATCTTTCCGTTTTGTAGTTCAGTTTACACTTAAGATTTAACAACAGTTTATCCGTCGCCACGCGCATCTCAACCGATATTTAGATTTGGTTTGCCCCTAAAATAAAACCATCCTCGGGTAATATTTATACGTATTTAAATAGTTATCTACCAGCAAAAAGCAAGCAAAAATACGTGTTGAAAAACGGTACGAAATAATATACAAGAACCTGTGGCACCCAAGGTTCGCGCACACACCTTGGGGAGGCGAGAACGAGGAAAATTGTAGTAGTAGTAGTTAACATAATATTTGCAACTTCCGAATTTTAGGTTTCATATAGTTTTTTTGTGTTTTCGTTTTGTTTAATTTTTTTTGATTCGATAGCGAAAATAAATTAAATAAATTAGCTCAGAAACAAACAATTTTATACAGATTTTGATCTCGACGAGAAAAAATATAGTCCTTTGTTTTCGCAATTGTAAAATCTATCTACAAATTTCTTGTTTTGTTTCTTCTGTTCAGTAGATGTTTACAGTTAACAAATATACCTGATGGTGTGTTTTTTGTCGTTTTTGAATTTACTTCCGCTTGTGGAAACTAGTAGTATCTACAGGCTAATGGATTTACGTGTTCTAAGGGGGGAATTGTATATCATAAATGCTTGTTTTCAGCCATCTTTCTGTTTCTGGTATGTGAAGAAATTTACAACAAAGAATTGGAATGTTTTCGTGTGCGCAGTATTGTGTTGTCGAGAAACGAAATCATGGACTAGTTCTTCTTGTGAAGCCCTTGTGTTGTTTGTTATTATATCTTTCGAATTTGTCTGTTTTAAATTTGATAGAAAAAGAGTGTATGTTTTGTGTTGACTGTTGCCACCTTTTTGTTGAACTATATAGCCACCGAGCTTAATAAAAGACAGCAGCGATAAACCATTCAATCCCGGTGTTGTCTCACACAAAAAAAAACGACAATGGGCTTTAGAGGCGAATGAACTGCAAAGTTTAAAGCCTCTTAATAACAAAGAAAGAAAGAAAGAACGACAATGGTTTTGATTTTTTTAGGATAAAAATTTGCCATAGATTTTGGTTCAGTGAAAGACCGACACAATTTTGTTTATTCGTCGGTCGCTCCAGTGCCAATTGAGAATGATGACTTCCGGCTTCTCTGAATATTTTTCTCATCTTTCTCTCAAGATCTTCACGTTCAGTGTTGATCTATTCGACTACATCAAAACTGTGGTTCGGCAGAAAACCACGTGTTGGTCACACTTACGCGTTTGCGTTCAGAAGTCCGCAGCACACAAAATAATACTGAGCATTTACTTCTTCTTCTTTCTTTGTTTTTAAGAGGCTTTAAACTTTGCAGTTCATTCGCCTCTATTGAGCATTTACTGATTCAAGCAAAAAAACTGTGCGTAAATGTAAGCAAAAGTAGTGTCGCGTATGAGACCCCAGCAGGATTTACACACTTTAATTGGCGCTGAAAAGTTATTCACAATTTTGCAGAATTTATAAGCATTGGGAATGTTAACCAAAAATGTGCACAAGTTTTCAACCGATTTGGATGTGAACAAAATAAATAATCGATTATGATGAGCCATTCTACAGATAATCTAACCGAAACAGTTACGATTGGCCTTCGATTTACTGATGTTGGATATCATACGATTATGGATATAGTCATGGAAAAATCGATAGCGACACCGCTGTTATTGGCACTGTAAATATCTGAAATGAGAATAAAAAAACTTAACAGCAGTGTTGCAAGCGATTTTTTGCATCAAATAAGTTTCTTGGAAATCAAACAATTAATCAATGAATCAATACGGATTAAATATTACAATGCCAGGTTAAACAACGTCTGTATATTATCAAAATGGGTATTTCCATTCATGTTGTTTTGGTTCTTATTCCGTAAATGATTCATTATAGACTTATTAACAACAAAAAGATCAAATCTTTCAATCATAAATGTTGAACACTGTCTTCTAATTTCTCGCTTCAAACTGTCAACATAAAAGGTGCGCAACATTTCACCAGATATCATTTAGCGGTTCTATATATCTACTATTATGGATCGAAACTCCTTGTGGTCTCAAAATGAGTTTGCAGTTTTCGCTAGTCGAAAATTCTCATAAGACATTTTTATTCTCTATGAACACACGCACAATAAGGTTTGCCGTAAAATATCCTACAAAAGTTTTGTAGTCGAAATTCTTTGTTGGCTATTGTTTTGGATTGTTTTTTTTAAAGGGTCAAATATTTGTGTTTTTTCATGCTTTGTGTTTTTTGTTTTGCATTGAATCTTCAAATATCAATATTTTATCTGGGTGTGTGTAATTGTAATACTTTTAGTCAGTTCGAATCTTGTTACTTTTGGTTTGTTTGTTGTTTCTTTGCAAGGCACTCACGTTTTTTGTTGTTCATTTTTTGTATTGTTTGATTGGATCGTTTACTGCGAATTAAAAGTCTACATTACATTTTGACGATACTCTAATTGAATATTGTTCTGCCAAATTTTGGTTTCTTCTTATGCTTTGTATCCGTCCTTGCTGGCCTACAGATGTATAAAAATAGCACAAATATCTCTTCCCTTTTTCTCTTTCTCGCGTTTTCAATTTGTTTCTTGTTGTTTTTCATCGTTTGATTGGTTCGTTTCTGGTTTTTGATAAGCTGAGTTGTTTTGTTTGTAAATGTTTTTGCATCGATATAAATATTGAATCTCTCTAATTTCTTTGCTCTCCCTCTTTTAGTATCTTAACGTTGTTGACGTTTTGTGTGTGTGTTTGTGTATATATAATTATATTTATTTGGTTGTCCCGAACAAGTTTCTACTCACACAAAATATGCACGCCTTCAGGCGCTTGCTCTCTCGCTTATTAGTTTACACGACTTTCTAAAAGTAATAGTTTCAGTCTATAATAGGTTATACACATTTTATGTCCATTGAACGACAATCGTCTAACACAAATTCTACAATTTGTGAGAATGAGATTCAGATTAGGGTTTCTCTGTTTCCTGGACACGGAGTTTCAGCAACACTGGGTTTTTGGGCTTGGAAGAAATGGGGATTTCCAGGCGGGGTTGTGGTAAGGGATGAAACATTTTACACATTGATAGATGCAATTAGCGTTTAGTATTCTGTAGGTTGTTTTCATAAGGAACATCCAGTAGCATCCATCCCGAGGTTAGTCTAGGATGAAAAGGAGGTAAAGCTACCACATTTTTTGTCTGTTTCATGACTCATCCGTGTTTTGTGTTGTCTCTTAGAACTGCAGGGGCACGAATCTTGTAATTGACTCGTTTTTTTCCTGTTCATTTTTTTACAATACTTGTACTACCAAACTCTTTCAAAAAGTGGAAATTGTCGGTACTAAAATGTACCGAGCGAATCCTTGCAAAAAACGTTCGTAAATGTTGTCGTTTCAGTTGCTTTCTTCCGTTTTCCTTGTATATATAATAATTCTGTACGTGTATATTTAGATGCGTGTATATTTGTTACACATATATATATAGTATTTCCTCTTCTATAATTCTTACAACTCTTAGCAAAAATAGGTTTCCTCTTTTATTTTGTTTGTTCTCTCGGAAAATAGTAAAAACCTTAGGTTTTATCAATTATAAGTTTTGTTGTTTTGTAGTCTGGACCCTCTTCCACTCTGTTGATACTGTTTCTTGTTGTTTTTTTTTCTTTCCCTTTTCTCATATATATTATAGTTTACGCTTAAAACGATATATTTATGCGGAATCACACCAACACTAAAAAGCATACGGCTAGTTTTCGTTTTCTCCTTGGTAATATACACATAATAACACGACTTCAATAAAAATCCCTTCAATCTTACGTTTTCAAGGTGAATCAGCCGGGAATCATCACACTTACACCTACACTTACATAGACACGATGACATTGTTTGTTTGTACGCTAGGCGTGGTAGTTATTCATGCCATAATCTTCCTTTCTCCATCCCTTGCACTCAGTTCCCAGTCTTTCGCGCTGAAGGATCATCCGCCTTCTCGTTCAATGCTTCGACAGATTCAGGGGGACATCTGAAATTAGAACATTCTTTTCTTTGAACAGTTCTTATCAGCAATTACGACCGTGAGGGGATAGACTTTTGTCACTTATGTTTTTCAATATTTTGAAACAGATCTGGTTTATGGAATTATATAATGTCTTCTCGTTTTCATGAACAATATATTGGCAGAATAACGCTTGAATCTTCTTCTTGTTCATCTTAGTTGACACTTACGTTTCTAGCGGAACATCACCGTCTCAACATAGTAATGTTTGCGATGTTTGCAATCTGTATTTGATGAGATATTAGGCGCAGAAATCACGCCTTGATCATATGGTAAATTCCAGTGCAAGTCGGAAGAACTTTTGATAACCAAAAAAGCCGACAAAAAACGGGTATTAAATGTTGTAACTCAGTTGTTGTTAGTTCATTGTAAACGCCCAGATTCACTCAAGTGATTCAGAACATCAAAGAAACAATCAAGGATTTAGATCGGCCTAATTTATCCGATTTTCAAAAGTGTCAAAGCATCCTCGCACGACGGCACCACAGAAAGCGGAAACCTACCTGTCCCTAAATCATCCTTGGTCGGTGGCCCGGTGGACGGTCCGGAGGACGAAGTCACTGGCGGTGTTCTCGTGGCCGGATCGTGATTAGACGGGATGCTCCACGGGGCCGATAGACCAGAATGATGCAAATGTTGATGATGGGGATTTTGCTGGTGGTGGTGATGGGCGTGATAGGGAGAAGCGAGCGCCGACGCACTGTAGTTCAGTGCAGCAACGGCTGTCGTCGGTACGGAGGAAGAACTACTACTGCTGGTGGTGATTGTGGCGGAATGTGATCGATTGGAATCTCGTTGTTGTGCGTCACGGATACTGTTGTTGCTGCTGTGAGTGCTGGACGCGGCAGAGCTAACGGTTACTGATTGGGCTGGTGGAGGAGCACCAAGCGGTGGAGAAACAGTGGAGGCAGCAGCTGCAGCGGCTGCTGCTGCTGCTGCATGTGGCGTCATGCCTTGATAGTGCATCCACAGAGGATTCCGGTAGGCTGCCGCAACCGCTGCCTGGTTATACATGTGCTGGTAGTACGATGTGAGCGGCGAGGCCGGCAGGAATGGTACAGCACTTGCTGATTGCTGAGCTGCGATCAGCGAGGCGGCGATTTGCGGTGGGTACATGTAGAACGGGTTGGGAACGGGATGATGGGGAGTCGGTGAGGCGATAACCGTACTGGGACGAATCACTGGACTAGCTTGGGACAACGAAGACGAAGAGAGATGCGGATGACCATCAACCACATCCGAGGCGGACGCACGTTCGGCGTAATCTAATTCCTTTTTGAGGTGCGCTGCGCGATTCACATCGGAAGATGTCGAAGACGCATTCGAATTGGAACGTTCTCGCTTCGATGCGGTATCGATGGTGGAAGGTGAAGAAGATGGTGAACCAAATTGTTGTCGCAGAGCAGCCGTCTTCTTTGGAACTGTCCGAATACTCGGGGTAGTTGAGTTATTGGATGAGGTGGTGGAGGGAGTTGTTGCCGGCACACGAACTGGTTCCACGCTTGGAGACGCACGAGGCGACGATGAAGAATCTTTTCCATTACTCCGTATGCTACCAATTGGTGGATAACTCGGTTGTTGCAATGGTGGCGGAGAGCGAGCAAAGTTCAGTGGCGACTGCCTCGAGTAGTGCTGCGGAGAGTTCGCTGTGACAGGGTTGGTTGATGATGGCGGAGAACCGCTGGACGCTAGATAGGCAGCGCGATACTTTGCGTTTCCACTGTATGGCGAGCTTGCTGAATCATTGGTACTGGGAGATGGCGAACATCGTGATACAGTGGAATAGCTACTAGGCGATGAAACAGTCGGGTTGACGCTATAAGGATGCTGCCGATAGCGTGTAAAACTATGAGTTTGATGTTCTGGGCTAGGACTGAGATCAGGAGATCGTATCATGCCGTAACTCGTCCCAAAATCGGTGGCAGATCCAGGGGAAGCTACCGCTGCGGCACTCTGTGAACCGTAGCTTGGCGATTTTTTCTTCCCGTAGTATCTCTGACTTAGATGCGCATCGGAGGGAGACTTCGGTGAGGTTATCATATCCTTTCCGAGATACTGATAATGAGAAGGCTGATGGTGTTGTTGCTGTGGTTGCTGTTGGTAGGGATGATGACTAGTTGTGGAGTTAGTTTCCTGCTTGAATCTACTGTTGTTTTCGCTGGACGAATTGTGTCCAAGTAGCGAGGTTATACTGTAGCTACTGAGAGGCCGTGAAACGGGTGTCGTAGGGATCGATGGAGTGCGGGACTCTGCGATTGACGATACCACCGGCGATCCGTTGGTCAACTTGCCGTTGCTATTATTACTATTATTACTACTACCGACGCTGTTGCAGCTTCCAACTCCGTTGCTAGTGGCGGGTGCAAGTGGCGTTGCGGTCGTTGCCGTGATCACAGTACTATTACTAGCATGTTTTGGACGAGATCTTTTCATAGTACTGCTATCCTCGAGCGATACCTTCTCCAGTTCTCTGAGTATTCTTTTTCGAGGCGAAACGTGTTGCTGGTGGGACGATCCAAACACGTTCCTTATCCCTGGCGTCGACAAGCGAGGAGTACAATTGACACTATTCGCTACACGTACGGTCAACTGTTGCAATATTGCAGTCAGCTCTTTCCTGCGCTTCTGTCCCCCTTCACTTCGTTTCCGTTTCTTACGCTCTTTCGATCCATTCTCCATGCTTTTGCCCTCATCGTCATCACTGCCAGACTCAGGAGATCTACCGTTCACTTTCAGATCCATCGAATCGCTGTCCGCATCCGTCGGCAGCTCACTCCTATCGTTAATAATCTCATACTCGAGTGCCATCGAGGACGCATCGTAAGGCCGCCTTCGTTTCAAACGTAATCGTTTCAGCGACTGCGGTGGAAGCTTCAGCCGAACACAGATCGGCCGGTGGAAGTACAGGGACATTTCCTTCGAAATATTTGACCTGGGATTGGATTGCTTCCAGCAGTGATCCCTTTGCCATGGCGACGACTGGATCGAGCTGTTATCGTCGGAAACTAAAAGTGTAGAAAATAGATTAACATTGGTTGGGCGCTTGCGTTTAGGTCTAGACTTACAGCTGAGTGAAGTTGAACTCTCATGTTTGTGGAAATTGGCACTGGTCGAGCTCACTGTTGGGGGCCAGTAGGTTTTGCGAGGCACCGAAATCCAGCTAGTTTTTTCGCCTTCTCGCGCGCGGGCTAACTCAAGGATGAATTTTCCATCTGGAAGAAAACAGAAAAAAAAGAAACAGGAGAGAGATTAGCTTCAGCTACAATTGGTGATATTCTATCTGTTTCGTCTATTCATGTCAGTCGTCGCTAGTAACTGATCGCGCTTCACCGCAGGTGCCTCGTACACTTCGAATTACATCAGCAGTGAATTTGGTTTGTTTTTGCACCTGCGTGCAGTATGATATAAGCAATGATACATCTAAATCGTCATTTTATAACCAAACAATTGTCTCCTTGATTATTTATAATTTATTCAACTAATGTTTTCTGAGTTCTATGTCAAAAAATCTGGTTAACGCGTAATTCGTGTCATCGGTTCGGAATCTGCAACCTGCCACCGCCAACAATAATCATATGCATCGGAAACTGAGTAAACATTCTCACAGCGAGCAAACTTTTCCCAGCATTCACCAGAAGCGAAGTCGTAAAAAGTAAGCGGCAGTGGAGTGCTGGCGGCACGTGTCACCGTTTTAATATGTTAATTCCGCCGTAGTGTCGGTGCACTCTCTCTGTTTGCCTCACTATCTCTCTCTCTCCATACGAATCCCCCTTTTGTTTCCTAACTATATGCGCTTTCCATACAGTCTCGGGTTCGGTGTTTTACCCGATCCTATGGGTGTATGTGGCAATGAGTGCAACCTTTCCGCCCAATGTTTCCACACAATACCACTTTGGTTCAGTGATTTTCAGGGCGAGGGCACCCTTCCTAGAGGTGGACACTGCTCAAGTTAGCCAGGAAAAAATGCCTCAGCATTTTTCTGTTCGGTAATGAATGGAATTATTATACAGCGTGTGCACATATTATGTTGGGAAGCGGTGTTCCGGTGGAACGCTTTATGTTTTCTGTACAGCGCGCGCGATGGAAATTGGATAGCATGACAATGAGGCAGACAACGGAGATACTCATTGCTACAACAGTCGTATGTTGAATTCGCTTCCTCTCGTAAATCGTCAGAAACAATAGCCAGAGCATGAGGAGTAAGTGTTTGGTAACATAAAATAAACCAAGTGGGGAAGATGATAGTCTCTCGGAAACAAATAATCCCCAGTGTGGGTTAGAAAAACGGTATAATTTGCCTCTAAATTTCGGTTTGATTTCCGATGTGGCACGATCTGTGTACTAAAACATCCTCATTCAGCTCTTTCCTTCGTTCTCTGGACTTAGTACAGTGACGTCTCGATTATATCACTGTGCGTTTATATCACATCTCGTTTATATTACTCTCAAATTTATCACTGAAAATGTTTCGCTTATTAATTTTTTGCCACACAAGAAATAAAGTGAAAAGTTCAATTCTTCGTTAACCTATTGAACAAAATATAAGAATTAAGCAGAAAAAAATATTTCAAAGCATTCCAGCTAAGTGTAGTGATGAGCCGTATTGACGGTGCTTAGGAAAATTTTCCTTACTGCGTAAATTGTAGCGTGTACCAAATCGTCTTACTTTCATAAGTGAAGAATCCACAAACATCGGTTATCCTGAGCGACTTTTCTGCCGTTTCCTAAGTTCGACTCATGTACGAGAAAGTAGTGAAGTGTTTTATTTTGTCAATCGTTTAAGGTTTTACTGATCGGATAGCTTCTATTGAGCTGAGGCTATCTGAATGGATAAAACAGTGAATAATCGACAAGGATTCAATTTTCTCCAAAGCGTGATAGATTGCAGCCATTTCCGCAACGTACACCGAGTTGAGATTTCTCAATCTATAAAAGACACTGAAGTTTTCATTAAATATGCCAAAATCAGTGGAGCCATTAATGTAGGATCCATCAGTAAAAAACATTCTATCAGAACTTACTTTGCGAAATTTCGACGAAAACATTCGTGGGGCAGGCACAAAACGTGTATGTTCGGGAAGATCACGTATTTCTTGATGCATGGTTGGATCGAAATTTGCAGCGGAATCACAGAAGTATGATAGAAAGTCTTGGTTTATGCTGCATGCTAAGGTTGCAATCGTTGTGAAAGGAACCCAACATATAAGGTGGTGAGCCTTGACTCTGGATTCAATTGAAAAAGTTCTTCGAAATTATCAATTACCAATGGATTCATAATCTTACAGTGAATGAGATATCTGTATGAAAGTTCTATAAATCGAAGAGGCAGAGGAAGTCTTCTTCTTCTTCTTCAATGGCACTAACGTTCCTAGAGGAACTTCGCCGTCTCAACGTAGTATTACTTGCGTCATTTTTATTTGTACTTAGTTGAGATTTCTATGCCAAATAACACGCCTTGAATGCATTCTGAGTGGCAAGCTCTAGAATACGCGTGATCACAGTGCAAGTCGGAGGAAATTTCTTTGACGAAAAATTCCCCCGACCAGAACGGGAATCGAACCCGAACACCCGGCATGTTAGTTATGACGCTAACCACTCGGCCAAGGGAGCACTAAGGAAGTACTCCAGCCAGTACTTCAAGACTCATCGTTTGGGTCGATTGCATGCAACCCAAAGCAATACGCAAGCAACGATATTGTATCCGCTCCATTTTTGGGCACCCTACCATGTTCCCGTTATTGTCTTGGGGAAATTGATTCTCTGTAGACATTTCTGTCTCAGATACGCAATATGTCTCCCCCAGGTACATTTAGAACCGAAGAGGATACCAAGATATTTGAAATGCATAGAATAGGTTATTGTTTTGCCGAACAAATGAAGCGAAAATTTTGCGAGGTTTGCGCTTTTTAAAAAAAACTACAATCTCTGTTTTCTCCGTAGAGAATTCGATACCCAGCTTGCTAGCTCATGTGGACAAAAGGTATCCTGCAATAGTATTTGCAGATCAGCGGAGGGGGATTCCCTAATGGAAACCACTTCACCATCTGCAAGTTGTCGTAGCGTACAATGTCCCAAAAGACAATTGTCGCTAGACAATCATTCGTTCCTTTACCTCTTCTGAGCCCAAACTACGTATCTGAAAACAAATTGTTCGTTTCAACGCATTTGTCCAGCAATTTACGAATACAGGATAGCATTGCGATTGGCCTATATGAATTATGGTCGCAGGCTAGCTTGTTAGGTTTTCGTATGGCTATATAAAAAAAAACTTCAACTTGTCTCCAGTCGCGCGGAACAATGTTTAGCTCTAGAAATTTGTTGAGCAAGTTCAACATTTATCTTCTGAGAATTGGGAATTTTAAAGTCTGCATTCTAAAGCAATGTAAATTCGGAAATAGTCCACCGTCCCGTGTTTTCTGAACAGTCGATTTTTCATGATAAACTTTGGAGTACTCTTTATCGCACCACGACGTCGAAATTGAGTGGTAGTAACCAGGGTTATCATAATAAAATCTTTTTTTCTTCAAATGGTCGCTATTTTGCCAAAAAAAATGTTTGACTTGTCCGAAGTTCATGCGTTAGCGGCATCTTTACTGGTCCAGAATCTGTTCGATCAGGCTGAAATCGTGTACGCCATGGCACAACTTTTCCCCCTCACTTCATCAGCTTGTAACTAATCTATCTTATTATGAATATTTGTTTCCGTTCAATTTGTTTTATTGTTAAAAGATAGTTGAACAAATAATGATATAATATATAGTAAAAATATTCTTTGTTTTATTTTTCCGGAGCTCAAAAAAGCGTTCGAAATTCATCTCTCTACACTAGAATACCCCCTTAAGGAAAGGATTAATGGAAAACTCCATTTATTGCGGCACTGTGTAGTTGTGAAAAGCATCATTCTGCATGTTTAAACAGAAAGATAAAAGGCGGAAGACGCCAAACTCATTGTTTTTGTGATACATGCGAAAGCCGAGACTGTATTTTGGGGACTATTTCGATAGATGTCACACGAAGAAGAATTGTAGTAAATATTTTCTTAACATAAACATTGATACATTGTTTAGTAAATGCTTATCAGATGATAACGAAAAATAAAGGAATTTCGTTCATCTTTCATAATCTCACAAATTATGCATATACTGCATATAATCACACAAATTTATATATCTGCTTTTTCAAGAAAAAATAATTGCGACCAGTACGACGCACACGTCGAAGTTTAATACGACCGCAAAGGGCTTAATTTATAAGTTCATTTTTGAAGCGTAATCTTAGCTTTAGTATCATTGATTGGCATAGTTATTATGAATTTGTTGATGTTGATAGTATCCACGTAAAAATCGCATTCACTGTGCTTTAGTAGGAAAAAGATAAACAGAGTTATTTATTTATTGTAAAGCTAACCGACGACGCAGACTTTTGCATGTTTTCGCCTTAGATTGAACACGAGAAAGCAATACTACACGCTACATACGAGTGCCAAAATGACTCTCATTCGGATTGATTCGAATGCTATATGAATAAAATTGGTGAGTTGGGAAAAATGTTATAAAGATTAAGCCATAACTGATATTGGATCGTTATTTTGAAAAATCTGTAAATCTGTATGAAAACCAAAAAAATCTGTAATCTGTATCCACATATTCTTGGTTCCAAAAAGTCTGAAAAAATGTATAAATGAAAGTTACTCCCAGCTCAGAATCTGAATTCTAATCATGCATTGTTTTACAGAGTCGGTGGTGATGAGTATTAGTGCTGAATAATTTTATTTGCTCTATCCTGATATTGAATCCGATATATTTCGTTTCGGGGTTTCTTGCAAACCGTAACAGCTTTGGAATGGCGATTGTCAATCCGGCAAACCAAAATATCCAGCGGCGATAATAACCAGACCACTCTGTTTGGGATTACATTAGCATACAATGGGAAATATGAGACTTGAATCGCGACGGACGCAAATAAGTACATATGCCTCCGGAGTATAGTGGTTTACCCCCACGTTTGGCGTCGTTGTTTGTGTGTGTGTGTGTGTGTGTATGTGTGTGTGTGTGTAACATAACGAGATGGCCTGACAGACACTAAAAACAACAACAATAAGAGCAACACCACAAAAACAAGCGGCAACAGTGCCGCCCTCTCAAAAAGGGATTGATAGGGCACGCGGTGTAGATTATGGGGTTGTTATTGCCTATTTGGTGGAATATTTTACCGCCGCTACTTCCTTCACGTAGGATTGCTCGGAGGATTTGAGAGACGCAAGGAACGAAGGAGGGTTGGTTTGGCGCGGGCTACGACTATTACCCATTGCGCGCTAACACTCTCTTTTTATTGACCGCGCGCACGTTCCAACATTATATCGTGTGCTGTTGTTGATGGTGTTTGGCTGCTGCTCCGTTTTTCGGTTCGGTTGGCTGATTTGTGAGGTGTGGAAGAGAGCACTGCCGGATGACGGCGCGCGATGATGGTTTGGTGCGGTTTTCTTCGCGCGATCAAAAAGTACACAACTGCTGCTGTGGTTGTGAGTATTAGTGTGAATGAGCCTTTCTGCCCTTCCGTGGACCCACTGGTACATGATTGAGGTAGGTGCACCACCGACCAGAGTCGTACGTTGGTGATAAAAAAAAGCGAAACAAAAGAAGCACGAGGCAACAGAGTGTATACACTCTGCGACCAAATATGGTGATTGGGGAGATGGTGATAAAAACATGGTGGAATAGAGAAAATAAAAACACACAGAAAGATAATAAAAAATGTCAGCAAATGTTTGGAGAAGAAAATGTAGATTAGACAGCGATACGCGGATTGCAAGATTTCGCGTGGTGCTCTCGGAGTGGGTAACGCTGTCGTGTCAGAATCAGAGCGAATGTAAATGATTAGTTTACCTGTCATGAGTCGCAAGGTGACAATAATGATAGAATATCATGAATAACGAAACAGACCTGCTTTAATAGATGCAAAACAATCGACATGTTTGGTGTGCTCTAGACGATTGTCTAGACCCGAAGACAAAGAATTTACTTAGTTAAAGGAATGCAACAGCACCGTTACGGCGGAATCGAAGATTTGCATTCAATAGCGTGCGATCTCTATTCCAGATCGGTATGAGAAAAATTCCGTGAATATTCCCACATCGTCAATTACAAAACTCCCACCAGCTCCAGCAGACACACACGCACCAGAGTTGGTCTTCTTTTCCCTCAGCCCCCTATAACACAATTGGTCAGCAAAGATGCCAGTTTTTTTGTCTGAATTCAATAAACCTTTTGCAACTCTACGAACATGTACGGGTTCTAAATTTTGTTTTGCAATACATCAAATAAAAAGTCACATTTCGCGTAAATAATCAAACGAACTAAGTACTTTCATGTGGATTATTATACTGGCAATTTTAAGTCCATTGTTGTGTTCAGGCGTCAAAATTTCAAAAAACAAAACAAAATTCCAGTGTTTCATAACTATAGAACCAGATGGAAAAACTCTCACTCCTGTACAAAATTAACGTCAATTTCACATGGATTACAATAAGTTTTTAATTTGTAAGTCATCTTTAGTTCCCAATCAGTTCAAATAACCCTTTCGGGGTGGTTTCGACCAAACTACAACATGTTGTGGTATCTCGTTCTAGGTAGAGGATACTGCTCGTTTGAGCTCTTCAAATCACTCATACTGCTTGTATGCTGCATCTATTATTCGTGCGATCACTCCTCATAAGTTCTTGATAGTGTTTTGATTTAGTAAGCCGATCAGCCCATAATGTGAAGCCCCTAACTTTAAATTTCGCAACGTGACATGTGTTCAACCGACTCCATACATACTGAGCCACGCATCGAACGCATACTTTTCAAAAAAAGGTTGGAATTGGCGCCTACAATAGTTGTGTATTTCAATGAAGTAAGATTAGCATTCCTGAAAGCAGTTCAAATGAAAATCATTGAATTGTGTTTTTTGTATGATTTGCAAGTGTAACTTGAACGCCTATCAGAAAATTGGATTCTATACGCACATACTTACAAAATGAAAAGGGTACAGAGTTTTTCTTTGAATGTACACTGAACATAAATTAGTCAAATTAAAATTGACCAAAATTTGATTGTTCTACCCTTTGGAGCTTGGGTACACAACGATGATCCTTTGCTAAACGGTCTAGAAATTTTCGAATCATTCTGAAGTTTAGATCAAACGACTTCTTCAATCAACTACGATCGACTCTCTGGGGACATGTTCCATTATGGAGGACAACCCAACATTCCCCCAGAAAATTCAGAGACATCATGTACAATCCTTTGTCATGTATGTAAAATATTTCAGTTTTCCAAAATCGTTCTGAGGTTCAGAACAAATGGTCAATTGGATCAATATCGGATCAACAACGGGTTCATAGACTTTAGGAACGACCAGGTGCTTCAAATTATTAAAAAATGTGTATTTGGATCAGATGATCTTTTGAACGAAGAACGTTTGAATTAACAACATGATATGTCCAAATATATTCATACAGTTCAGTGACATTATGTATAATACGAGAAAAGATCTGGCATCTCTGCTGGCCAGTTTGACATGATCCTAATCCCTTCTTCAGAAATATGCCTTCCGCAGCGCTCTATAGTTCTTTCTCTTCAAAACCACAAAGTTAAGTTCAGTTTCCCGTTCGTCGCAGCACTATTACGACCCAACAGCTCCTTTGTCCCTGGGGGGTTTCACGTCTGTGCCTGTGCTTGTGCCAATCGCTCAAGAGTGTCACTTCCGTTCGCTCCCTCCTCTGGCAGAGAAAATCACCTGGTTGTCAATCCCTTAAGCGGTGCGCTCGCGCCGTACCGTGGTACTACACATATCACCACACAGCGCGCTCATTGTGTAGTCAGTCTCTGTTCCTCGCTGCTGTCTTCTGCTTCTTTCCCCAGCTGTAAAACTGTTCACCAAAAGCCACAAGCAAATCGGCTCCGTTGTTGCTGCTATATGAAAGCCAGCCTCAACGAGCAAATAGCACGCGCCAAGGGTAATGAAAACATCAACATTTTTACTTTTAACTTGCCACTTCCCCCAACCACCTAACCTTACCCCGAAACAACACAACCTCTACCCAACCAGTCGTCGTCACCACATACACATGAACCCCCGCGAGAACCCGCCTGTCAAACGTTACTTTTCAGTCTCTTTCTCTATGTTATGTGTGGCATACGCTGCCACTTCCTACGCTCCGTTTCGGTGACAGTGGAAGCTCTTGTCCGTATTTCGTTTTCCTCGCCATCACATTAATGGCGAATCTTCCCTAGATGACGTTTCCTTTCGCAGTTCTATTCTTCCCCTACGTTGCAACGTTTCGTCATTTTCGACCAGAACTCATTTGTCACGCTGTTATGCCGCTCATTACTCCCTCCTATGATATTCTCGTACATAATGTCTCTGAACTCCACTCTGCTCATATTTGTTCATTCCACCTCCTCTTCTTCGGCCTTTTCCTATGTAAATCATCCCCTCGTCAACACACCGCTGAGCCGATAAAATAGTTAGCGCGAGTGTGATCTAAAAAACAGCATAGATATGCACTCGCGTGCTTCCCCTCTACCTACCCACCCCATAACCACACACCCGTCATCGCACTTTACATAACATTTCCTACTGCAACTCTACACTGCTGTTGCTGTTTCTCCACCTCTACACCGCACATATAATCACATTTAGTGTGTACTTGATAATTTTCAATTTATTTTTTTTCTCCATTTTCCTGCAAAGCTTATTATTTTTCATCTTCATTTTTCCAAGTTGCTGTAATTATTGTTGGTGTTTTTAACTGCGCTCTCGCTTCGGAAACCCTACCCTATTGACATACACACTCACGCATTGGTGATTACCCTGGGGGCGCGCAAATGTGTTGGTGGTGAAAAGAGAAAAAAAATAATGAACGAACCAGTCGAAAAGACTCCCCAAATCCACTTTAAATCTGGTGCAGTTTGAGTACCTTGTTTCATTTTAGCTGGTTTCCTCCAGCTGTGTGCGCCAGGTTTACCATATCTACATTTCTTCAGATTTTAAGACTTCTTGGGACCAAGAATCTGTAGTTACAGATTACAGATTTCTTAGGTTTCATACAGAATGTTTTTTTTAATAACCTTTGAATAATAGTTATGACTTGATGTCAATAATTCGTTTAATTTATGTAGCGTGATGTTGTGCTTTCTCATGTTAGATATCTATAAAATGCAAAAGCAAGTCGTATGTGAGTTTCAAAAGTACGCTCAGACCGTCGTGAAAATCCTCTTGGCTTTGGAAGTTCTTGTTTCAAATATTGAAATTACCTAATCAAAAAAATCCAAAACCCCATTTCCATGTAATTTCATATGGTTCAACATTTTTATAAATCAAGTTATCTTAATGACTCAACGAAAAAAAAAGTATGGGTGGATTATACCAAAGATATAACCGCAAGATTGACGTAGGTCTACTTAATCATTTGAGTGCATTTATTAAATTATTAAATTATTGATTAAACCAGTAATCGAGTGAAACAATTTCCGAATTCAATTGCAAACAAAACCAATTAAGGACAATTCATGCATTGTGATAAATTACGTTCTTCGTTGCAAGTCTGACGTATGGCATGATGCCTTGTTCATTTCTTTCATTTATTGTGGACTTCCAAAATATGTGAACGTAAGAATGGCTAAACGATCAATGTATTTTACAGTTCCCTCTGAAGTTATTGCATCTCCCAAGTGTACGCACTTCTCGAACTGCAAATTTGCTTAACTTGATGAACTTCAGCCACTCAGTTTTGGTTTTGACATGTAAGTTGAACGCATCTTGTTCAATCGACAGTATCGACATTATCGCAGCAAATAGTTATCAACATTTTGCCGAACGGTATACATAGAAGTTTAGTGAGCTGAAGACATGAAGGGATATCTTCCAATGCAGTCTTGAATAACCGAACCAAAGCACTGTGTTTATACCGCTTTTGAAGTTCGCGCACATTCCGGAGTGCACGAAATCCGCACTTTGCATCTATTTCGCAATGCCGTTTTCTCCAGGCTTATTGGTTTTGAGATCTATGTCGGGGAAACTCATTCCTGTCTGCAAAAATGCATGCGGGCACAAAAGCACACTCAATTTGCATCTATTTTGCAATGCCGATTTCCCCAGGCTAATTGGTTTTAAAATCTGTGTCAGGGAAATACGGAGATTCCAGTGATCGTACATCAACCGCTGCGCAATCATAACTGAGTGGATTTCCGAGCTATTGAAACAAGTTTTCGGGTCAAAAAATTAACAATCATATAACTATTGGACCTTTTATCGTTCGAATGAAGTGATTATCATACCACTCCGTTCAGCCGGCAAAGATGTATTAACGTTCAATATCTTGCACTCCAAGCGTCACCTTCTCGTTTTCGAAACTGTGAACCCCGGTACAGAAATGAAAGATGTAGTCCAAAGTCAAAGATCAAAATATATTAGTAAGACAGTAGTGAGTAGACAGAGAAATAGCACTTTTAATTTAATATTTTAATTTGTATTTAAAAATCTTTAAATTCTGTATCTTTGCTGACACCTGTAATTCTGTACCTGAAATTTGGCGAAAAATCTGTAAAATACAGAATATTCAGTATATGTGGCAATCCTGCACCCTAGTGTATATACTTGCAGGCTCTACGTGGATACCATCAACATCTCGTCGAATCAATAATCACTATGCTAAATGATGATACTAGAGTTAAGATTATCCTTCATAATTCGACTAATACATTGAATACACATATCAATACAGACTTTTCAAGAAAAAAAAACTTAGATGAAAAGATTTTTTCAAACAAAAAAAACAGATTGTGTTATGGCAACCCTAGTGTGCGCCGTGTTCGCCAGTCTTTGGAAGTTAGCTATAATGAGAGCCTAGTTAATTGAAATTGATAAAAAAAGAAAAATAAGCGTGCCGAGCCGAGGGAAGGTTTATTAAGTTAAGAAAGATGTGATAACAATCTGAAAACTATAATGGAGCCTCTCTGTAGTATTATGAAATCAGACTGGACAACCAGACCCAAACAGGATATCGTCAATATGAAGACAGTTGTTTTTCGTAACTATCAATGCTGTGGTGAAAATTGAATTCACGATCAATGAATCCATCTGGTTCTCAAATTGTAACCTTCAAACGATATGTTTTAATATTAAAGGCCGAAGATAAAAATTGAATACGAAAAAATCCGAACAGATTAAAAACGCTGCCACGATATTTTTTTAGTATTTTTTTCCAAATCTTTACTGAAACATGCAGAATGTATAGAATTACTGTAGACATTGGTTGTCAGGATAACTTCAATTGTTTACATAACGTTTTCACCGGAGCAAGCCAGCCCTGTATCCTTGAAACTTAAATAAATACCTCTACACTCTAAAACTAGCAAAACTTATGAAATTTAAGAAATTCAGGGTGTGTGATGTTCTGCAACGGTTCGGGGAAACTCTGATCATGGCCCGGAAACTCGACAGTGGCAGATCGGCAGAGCCAGCGGATCCAAGAACACACGCGAAGACAGTGGGTCTTTTCAAGCGGAGCCCGAAGCTGTCATCAAGGGAAGCAGCAAAAAATGCGAATGTTTTGCAGTCCTACGTCTAAAAAGCGAAGTAATCGCTTTCCGAACAGGAATGGGAAGCAGAAATTGGAAGCATAAAACGCATTCCAGGAAACCGTAAAATTTTTTAACAGAATATGATTGCGTGGAGAACGAAACTAGCTGCCTGACAGTTTTCGATAAAATGCCAGGTCAGTAATGCCCCGGCAGAATGTAAAATCAAGAAGAAGTCAAGACTTCCAAAAAAAAGTCCCTTGACTGGCAAGCAACCTGCCGTTGTAAACTGAAAAGCGAAACTTTCGTTACTTCTGGAACCATGAATCGGCAAATTATTATTTGATTATTTGGTCAATAGGTAGCATTGTACCCCAATTACAAGATACTCCGGTAGAGACTACTGCCTTTCCTGTAGCAGCATGAGGTGCATGGCAATTGACTTTGCAAACTGCTACTACTCAAAATCCAAACAGTGATACATGGAAAATGGCGTTCCAGTTGTTCTTGCGAATAAATCCGGTCCTACTTGAATCTGCACATTTCGTCCACCTATCAGACTTAAATTGAAGAGTCCTTTCCAATAAAACTTTTTTTTTTGTTTCAACGAAAACCATTCATCGACCCATTTTTCGACATCTTCATATTCGCCAAAGTGCTGCTCTGAAAGTGCATGTCCTTCTGAAGCAAAAAGGTGATAATCTGACGGGATTATGTTTGGGGAATACGGAGGGTGCGAAAACGATTCCCAGTCAAGGGTACTACTGCGTCTTTCACGAATTTAGCGGTGTTCACTGATGCGTTGTCATGCTGTAGTATCACTTTATCGTGTCTTCGGACCCATTCCGGTTTTTTTTTTCAACAATTCATCACGGTCTTTCACATCTGTTAAACGAAACAAAAGAGACGAAACTGAATCACGACACCTTTTGCGACTGTTTCAAAGAAGTGGCAAATGAAAATGATAGTCAGCGTGGCGGTCAAAAAAGAAATCCTGTTGCTAATAGAATCGACTATTATGTCAAAACGTTTCCTATCAAACGCAATCGCTATCATTATATTATTGCAAAGGTTGGTTGATCAATTTTGAGTACTGCTAATAAATTAATAACAAAAGTAATTCTGTCAATAAATTAATGTAATGAGTTAACACTTTGACGGTCATGGTGTTTTGGCCAAAAAGTTCGTAAAAACCTGGAGGGCCCAAATGGTTGATTCTTATACTAGATGGTGCCAGGAACCCATCTAGCATAAAATTTCATCTCCATCTTCCATCTAATCTTTATAAAACAGTTTATTTTTTCGAAAATACATTTTTTATAACATTATTTCAAACTCGTAAAATGTCTTCTATTAAAACAATCCAGATATAAAAACTTTTCGGAGCATTTCGGGCAGTGATAAATTGTAATTGGTAGAATAATACAAGTAGTGATGCAAAACTATGATATCGAAGTGTCCTACTATGTATTGAGGCCAGTAGAAAACGTAAATCACATTAGTTTTAACTTAAAACTTATAATGTAGCGCACACGTTTGAAACTTTGGAAGATTTCGCGTGTGCAGTGCTGCACTCATGGCCCCAGCGGAATAATTTTTGAGTGCAGTACGGCACTCATGGCCGTCTAAGTGTTAATACAAATTTAATTTACAACAAAAATTGTTGCATTCCAAAAATCAAACGACTTCAAGGTATTTTATGTTATGTAACATCCAAAATTAATTTTGACTGTAAACTATTGTTTTTTTTTAAATATCCGGTATCCGGTCGGAAAGTAGATTACTATGCAGTATACGGCTAGATAGTAAATATTGGCCGGACATACCAGATACCTAATAGTTACCGGATTCCGTTTCATCCCTTATTGAAATCCACGAAAACTATTGTTTCTACCATCAATACAGTATTAAGAATTTTCATACTATTTTAATAATCAAAAAAGTTTAATATTACTTCTACAAAATGTGTACATAATATAACCATTTGAACGATTGATTGACTTCTCATCGGAACATTTATGAATGACCACCACCACCACCAAATCATCTTCCGATGATTTACCATAAATCCTTGGATTTACCAATCTTAGCTTAACCGGAGTCGACATATACCGCTGCTTCTGCTGATAGTAGAGCAACACAATTTCCACTGCACACTTTGCACCACTTGCCTTGGGACACCTCCCGCTCCTCCGCGTCTCCCCGCCCCTTCCCCAATCTATACGCATTCCTCCACTAGCGCGTGCTCATGTGGCAGCAGCAAATGCGAACCAAACCCAATACGGTAGATTGGATGATGGAGAACCGGCGACACCGGAGAAAATCGTCTGACGTGTGCGCAGCAGCAGCAGCCCCAACCAGCAGCAAAACCAGTGGAAACCACCACCAACCAGGCGATAACAACGAGTGATGTGGTTTCAGAGAGAGAGGCGAGAGGCTGTGCGGCAGAGGCAATCGTGCAGAGGCCCCCGGGAAGTGTTGGAACAAAAAGTGTATGGATATACGAGTTGGAAAAAAAAAGCAGAGCAGAAGGAAATCGTGGTCGAGAGGTTGGTCGGTTGGTTGGTGGATGGAGGCAAACGAAGAAAAAAACGAATGCGCGAGGGCAAAACAAGTGTAGCAATAATGGAAGAAAATAATTATTTAGAGCATGACTGAATAAAAAGACAACGGACTTTCGCTGGTGTTGCGGCTGCTGCTGTAGTTTGAACTCGACTCCGGCAACCAAGCTGGGGATTTAGTTGTGTAGAGAAGCGTGGTGATGTAGAGGAGGCTGTACCGTGTGTTCTGTGAACCAAAACATTTAGCTCTCGTGCCCGGCGTGGCGCGTATATCCACGTATATCTATCTATTATGTAGGCTCATTTCGCTACCAACGTTTTTTTCTGCTGTTTCGGCGCGATCTCTTGGTTGGTCGAGTTTTCCTTATTATTTTGTTACCGACTACCACACCGCGGTATCCACACAAATGATTCAGTCTTGTTGTTTCATCGGGTCACGTTTAGATCAGGTACGGCATAATGGGATGAATTAGTCTGTGCCGTCAGAAGTGTATTAGCAGCAATATTCCGAGGAAAAATATAAGCATAGAGCGTTTCTATAAGTCAAGTCAAGTCAAGTCAATTGACCATTACCAGTCAAAATTAATTTTGGATGTTATGTAACATAAACTATCTCGAAGTTAAGTCGTTCACTCATCTGGCAGAGAATATTGATCTATATAACCGAAATTCATATTATTTCTCGGCTCACTTGTAGTGAACGTGTTCTCAGTAATATATTTATTATTTCTTCCATTATTTACATGGTTGGTTGACTGCCTTGCTAGCTCTCAGCCTGGACCACTGTGCCCGATATCTATGACCGCGAAACTCTTTTCTGCTCTTGTGCTCTTTTCTATAGTTTCGCCACGGTGGTACGCCTGTAGCATGAAAAGTGTAGTGTAGTTATGCCCCTTTTTCTATACTATCCCATAATGACTAATAATAACAATAATCATACACACTACAGCAAACATAATAATATGATCTTCTTCCACCCCGCGTTTCAGTCGAAGCGTATATGCGTACATGCCAAGCGGTAGTGGCCACGGATTTCTTCTCCGCGGATCACACCACCTTGTGCCAAGTTGTTCTCCACGCTCGTGCTCCCATATTTTTATTTTATTGCGCTCGACAGCAACAAGAAAAAAAGCCCCATCGTGTGTGCCTTGTGCCTCCGTCAGTAAATTTCCCCGCGTGTGCATCGACTCAACGATGCATGATGTTCAAAATTAGACTACCTCAAAATGAGGCTCTCCCGCACGATGGAACCAACAGATTCTCTACCTATTTTCGTGGCCACTCTCTATTGTTTACGCCATCCGCCGCATGATCTTGATGTGTGCCCATTGCATGCATATATGTGGAGGGCATATTGTTCCTCCCGGACTCGACCCCACCCATCCGTAACATAATCAAAGAAAGTCATCCAGCTGGAAAAGTGTGTATTGTTCTTAGGCTTCTCTGCATGCCACTCGCGCGCCGGTTCTCACATATTAATGATGCCTCGCACCTCTGGCTTTGAACAATACTGTTTCCAGAGCTGGTGTTTACCTGTCACCCGCTGCCACCAGCCTCACTCCTCCGGTGGGAGCAACGATTGGAAACGATTACCATCTGTGGCGTAATGATTCCATTGTTGCGTTGGTTCCGACTCTCCAAACTGAACTTTATGGTGCTTCGGTTCAAGGGATTCTAATCCTACCTAGTCGTTAGAAGCTGATATCAATTCTCTCCCGCACACTAAGAGACGACAGTAATGTTAGCAGCTATAGTCCAATTCTACCATTTTTCATCCGCCAACTGTGAGAGTCCCGAAACAAAATAATAAGCACCAATTGGAAGTACATTGCTTATCTCTTAAGTTAATACTGATTTCATTTCTCATCGGCGATCATCAGCTGTATATTTGATAGTCTCTGCTCTCTGAATTTGCTGTACCGCTCGAAGCATCACACAAAGCTTATCAGTGCCAGCCTTATTTTATCGCCGATGTGAATCTTTTTCGGTAATGTCGCTGCTCCACCAACACGATCCCTACAAATTTACATTATACATATTCATGCTATACACCATAATGGTTCATATGTGTGTTTGTCGGTACGTCGTCTGCGAGAACTTTCCGAGTTTCGAAAAAAAACCAAACGGCCAGATTCCGCGCGTGTTCGTTGTATGCTTCGCTGCTCGCGCTTAATAAGACGTGGGAGGATCAACAATTTTCACTCATTTAGAGCAATCTCGGGAGCGATTTGGTGGCTGGAGAATGGTTATAATGCCTGATGCTGCCGCTGCTGCCGCTGCTGCCGCTGCTGCCGTTTTATTTATTTTGTTGCTTCGTCGGGCGGCAGATACCGCTATCATATTATAACTAATACACTTTCCCTCCTACTCTCGTAATCGTCACCATCGTTGGTCGTGTGGTTGCACGCGGTCGTACGGTATGAGGACGACGGGATGCAGCACTAGGTGCGGTGTGGAGTGGTGATAATGGTGTGAAATTGAAGCAGAGTTGGCCCGGCGTGGTTTTTACTAAGTCCGGTTGAAGATAATCGTTCAGTGGCTCGCGTGCGTGTGCATTTTGAGTCGCGAGCGCTGCGTCGTTGCGCTTTATGACGGATCTCCAGTTGTCGCAAGCAGCGAATCGGTGCGACGGGTTTGCTTGCACCTTCGGGATGTGAAAATGATAAATATTAATAGGTTGAACAGTTCCAGAGATGTACAACCCCGGGAATTATGCGATAAATTATACCACGGTAAAATAAGAAATAGTGCTTTTGTTGTTTTTTTTTCATTTATTCAAAATGATACTCTACATCCTATTATCAGGGGTGACATTGCGCATTTCGAAACGAGTAACTCGTTTCGAGATAATTCAAACTCGAATCAAATTGATCTTAGTCAAGGCGTTGTACTATAGGAGGACCGCAATGTCAAAATTGCTGTTCGGCCATTGCTCGTGAAAAAACAAATTTGTTTACAAAACAAGTCGTATCTTTTGGTGACAAATGTATTCGTTGCCAAATAGCTGCTCGCGCTTTATTGTCGAATCATAACAGTGCAGAAGGATGTTTTAGTATATCGTTTCGCCTTTCTTTCCAAGCAAAATGTATTTCTGTTTGGCTCCCATCGGCGGGGAAAAGAGTACTATCAGCTTACGGCGTTGGTGACAAAAAATAACGCTGATTGTGGCTCCACTGATTTCGCTCAGGGAGGAGGAGAATGCTGTGCATATATCGGGAAGGAGATCCGGAAAGGGCCGTTACAAGTAATTGGCTAGAGCAAAAGGAGGTTGTGCACTATATTCCACGAATATATATTTTTTTTCCTTCAATTATTTTCCTTAGCTGACATTGAAATCATAACCACACACCCAAACAAAAAGTAAATAATTCTGAAAGTTACGTCTCGCTACTCGTCTCACGTCATGTCCTGAAAGTGTCAAGAACGAAACACCTATAGTCCAGCATCTTGATCTTAGTATTACAGGGAAACTTCGATATAACGTACCCTCGATATAACGTCACTCGATATAACGTACATTTTACCTCGATATAACGTACACATTTCCAAAGTGTAAAGGATTTTTTTTCAGTATTTTTTTCTGATAGAACAATGAATTACCTGTATTGTGATGCTAAAACAAGCTTCAATAAATCCCGAAATACAGCTGGTTTTGTGATTCCGGATTCTAAATGAATCAAGCTTTAATTAACAGTACGAAGGAAAACATCATGAGAAAGGCTGGCTGCGTCTTCTGATTAAAGTTATTCATTAAGTTTACTAAAACAGCAACACAATAATGTATTATAGACTACGTTTGTGAGCACTTTATTATGCTTCGATATAACGTACAATTTTGAAAGTGAAATGTACGTTATATCGAAGTTTACCTGTATGCATCTTTTTCGAGTTATTATTTTCAGTGTACTAGATTTCGAGCAAAATTTGTCTGGAAGAGAAATGTCAAATTTTAGGGTTTGTAAACAAAGAAAACTTCAAGGCTATTGCAAATATCAATGCCGAAAAACAAATTTAATTTGATATTATATTAGAATTGTGATTAAAGAAAAAGATCGCGAAATGTTTTTTGACGATAGCGATAGTGAAGAAGAGAGTACGCTTATTTCAAAGAGACGGGCGTTGTGGGATAAAAGTGACTCTCTTTCGCTAAGTGAAAATGAGTGAGTTTGTCTTATATACGTTTCCGATATAAATGATAATAATTATTCATTTGTTTTAAGGTTTCGGCAGTATATCAGACTTAGTCGAGAAGCATTTATATGTGGGATACAACCGTGTTCCAAACAACAGCGGTCGTTTTGAATCTTCTGGTATCTGTTCGTACCAAATTGATGTAATGAAGGGAAAAATGTTTTACTTGGTATGACTCAACCAACAGTTTCATCAGTGTTCAATGAAATGATGATACCTCTGGGAAGAAGCTTATGCGAAAAATGGATCAAATTGAACACAACACCGTTTAATGAAACAAAGCAATATTTCTTCGACAAACTTAAGATACACGGTGTGCTGATGGTACTCATATACCCGTTCTAAGACCTACGGAAAATGAACAAATGTATTGCAAATGTGAAGCTTATTGTATTTTTTGTGATTCCATAGTGCTTAAATAGAAGTATTGTATTTATACTCACATACTTGTACAAATAGAAGTCAAAACCAAAGGAAATGCAATTGAAAGTTTCTTTGATGTGAGGTTTAGTATTAAAATCAACGTTTCACTAGCATTTTCCCATACAACGATCAACCATTTTTTGTCGAAACATTTGTTCTCGTTTCGAGTTAAAAAAAGCTCGAACACAATGTCAATGTCAATAATGTCAAACTTTGTTCGAAACTCTACTACTACCTTATTCGTTTCGCTCGTTTAAAGCTCGCTTCGAGATTCATAATAGCAAAAGTGGGCGAAACGAACAAAAATAACTCGTTTCGAAATGCGAAAGATCGATCATGCTTAGTGCCCGTGATAACAACACCGACTAATTTCGTCGATCGATTGCATGTGTGTGGCTTTGAAATCGACGAACGACAAAATCGAGAACGATGTGACGCGTAGAAACTCGGTCTTCGCAGCACTTTTCTACCGCGATCTACCGCAGAGTAAAAATCTGGCGTCTTTTGTTTACGTGCCGTTCAGATGTTCATCGTAGCACTGCCCCAACTTCTGCCTTGCCCCTACATATTTGGCCCGCGACGGCTATAAGTCTTGGTACAAGATATTAAGCTTCCTGAAGAATGTCCGCGATTTTTGAGAATGATACTGCTGTTTTATCTCTTCATAGTCCTCTTTTAATTTTTCTTAAATAAAATGGGTGTGCTGCCTTTTGCTTCGTTCGGTATTGTTTTGTCCAGCTTCATCAATATGACGACTGTCGCACAAAAAATGGCCTGATCCTGTCCGACCTGAACGTTTAGATTAGTGATGATAATTTTGGTGAGAATTAAAAAAAAAGTTCATTCATGGGGACCACTGCTGTGGAACACTACTATCGATAACTGAAAACTAAGGAAATGGATATGTTTATGAGAAGTAAATGTATGTAATATTTGTCCGAAAATAGCATATATAACTAATAAGAGAACATATTTCTGAGTGTTTTGCTGGTGCTTCTATTAATAAATTATTGTCATACAAATTTATATAAGAGTACAAACACATACAGATTGACACGGGGGCGCGCAGCCTGTAATTTGTAGTCTTTTGACCGCACACGGGATAGGAATAGATATACGAAATACCGGGAGGTTCAGTGTACTACTGTTCTCGACGCCAGTATACTGCCGAGCCGATCGTTATCTCCTTCAACACAGGTAACACACGGGCGGCGGCTCTGCTAACTTTTCCCAATGAATCATCGGACATTGAAGATTTGAATTCAAGCCGCTTCGCCTTCGGGTACTGCATGTTGACCCAGCGAACCAATTCTCCTGCGGTTATGTGGTTCGCCTCAATTGCGATTATACCGTTGTTCGGTAGTTTGTGTCGCATTCCTTGTTTAGTCTAATCAATCGCAGAAAATTACCAGGGACTATGCGGAGAAGTTTGCAGAGGGCCTGATTCTCGAATACACTTCCCGGTGGAAACCAAATAAACGGCACGCCACTGAACTACTTTCAATTTTTTCAAAACACTTTTCAAATAAAAAATCATTAATGAAAGTTAACTTTTTCGTATCAAACTGGTATTCAATGTGAGTAGAAAACTTTGTTTTCTTCATGTGATATAATAATCTCATATAAAAATTTCATCTGAAGATAATTTGGTATTATAATGATAAGTTTAGTGGGAAACAAATCTCGTATCCAGATGTCGACACCGTACCGTTGTCATCGCGGATACGTTTCATTCCGTTTCCACCGTGAAGTGTATTCGAAGTGTATTTGAGAATCAGACCCAGAATAGATCGTGCTGACTGAGCACAGCCTCGGTACGTGGATTACCGAGAACATACGGTTTAGAAACTCGCTATCACATCGCGGGGAAAGTATACACGGAATAATACAAAATCTGTATGATCATGCTACCTGACTTTCTAGTCGTTACCTTTCAAGGTAACGGCTTTGGGATTAGGGTAGATATATTTATTTCCAGTTAGATAAGTAGTTTAAGTTGGGACAATGTAAATAATTTGGGGATGGTATCTTATAAGTTAGATTTAGGTATAAAAAAAAGGTAACAAAAAACTAGAAAAGTTTAGGCATGATTATACAATAGGAATATGAAACAAACGGATAATGTGTATGATGAAAATCTTTACAGAACTTGACATTGCAATTTAAAGATATAGAACCCTAGGTTGATCACTTGAAATGTAGTATTATATTATAATGTAAACCAAATTAAGAAATAAAAAGAATTTAAGTGAAAAAAAGCGCGGGGAAAGTAAAATTCTTAGATGTTGCAGGCAGGGCAGAGAGACTTGTTTCGCGTTGTTTAATTCCAGTATACTGTGAATGTATAGATCCTCCAAGAATAGTTCTTTCAGCAGTGGAAAATTCAGCAAGGCGGCCAGTGGTTGGTGCACTGCTATATGTTTAATTACCAGTGTCCTCAGTTGTCTACAGTGGATCTGCAGTGAGTTCAGTAGTCTGCCGTGTGCATTGTGCAGCGTAACTTTCTTTAGGTGAGTCAAATTCTAAAATGCTTCTGGCCATCCAGGTTCAGTGAATGATTCATCTTCCATATTGATCTCCAGCTCCTGCAAGCTATTCAACACACCACCAAAACTGATGAAGAATGACGGGCTTGTAGTAATCCAGTGGCGAGTCCCATCGATTTTGGCCCATATGATAGAGCACACTAGGTTTAGCTCCATCAGTGTTGTGAAGAGATCTTTCCAATAATAATTTCCATATAAAGCAGATGACACTATCACACCGTTGTACAGCCGCTGCATCGTTAGATCTCTACCAACGTTGATCAGATCTGATCGTCCCGATTCATTTGCTTGGAAAAGATTGACGGCGCATCTGGTGATCACAAGCTCAGATAACGATTGGAACCACGACTTGCAGACCTCCGAGGCGGAGAGTATGTCTCGTTTGTTTTTAAGACGGTCGAAAACACTCTCGGCAATATGAGGGATATTTTCAAAAAGTTTACCCCAAACCATTGTTACACGCTACGACTAAAATTTCACTATATTTTTGGTCGACGTCCGACAGAGTACTGTGTATAGAGACTTGAACCTGCTCGTTACCTACTCGAGATATGAAAATAAGAAAATAGTAAAAATAGAAAACATATGCCTTGTTTATAAACCTTCTCAGGTCGGAAGACCCGCCTGAACAGATAGTAGTTGTAAATGAATACACCCCATGAGCCCAACATAAAGAACATTCTTTCTATAGCAAGCTTTTACAGCAGACGGTATTAAAAATGTGAGTGTCTTCATAACGCGAACAAAAGTGAATCTATCGAGGCAGTTGAATAGCACGCTAAATAAACTTGGTTCAAGTTTAAGAAAATTGCTCCCAGCTCATTAGTATATATGATTGATCACTTTTGCAGACTGCTATGGGCCTCTATGTATAAGTTTGTGATTGGTGTCAGCAGTTACGATACAGTACAGTTTTCACGTTTTTTCTTTCTGATAGAACATCATCCAGACAGAAATCAACAGAGATTCGCGAAATTTGACTACAATCAACGATCCCTATCTTACTTCCGTCATAAAATAATATTTACACTCTAATCTCTATATAAGTGAAACCATCTTCTTGCTTTATGGTCAATTTTTCATATTCTGTAATTGCCGTTTCATCATGCACATGAGGTTCAATGGGTTGCTCGTCAGAGATAACTTTGGATTATTTTTCTCCGCTGCGTGGAACCACATGAACTTGCCCACCTTTCCCAACGAATGTTGCGCCCTATTCCAGAAGACTAGACGAGAGGACGAGCGCTTGTCTCGTTTTTTCTCATATTCCAAAAGCCGAGCTCCACTGAATACAGACGAGTAGCTCGTCTAACTCGACCGTTCGCCGAGCTCACTGATGAATCAGTCGAGTCGTCGTCTAGTTTGTGTTGATTTTTTTTTTCATTTTGTTGATCTGAAGCATCGGTATGCCTTCGTTCCACTCTCATCTTCAGAAATCACGTCCACACTAGTATTGCGAAAGCAATGTACGATTTCAACTGCAACCTGCAAATGGGCATTTTCCAAACATTGGGCAAATGTAAACATTGAACTTCATAACCAGGGATGCAATGTGGTTGTTTCAAATATGTTAACAAGACACGAAAAGTGTCTGCACCATATTTGACCAAAAGGAATAATTCATAACTTGTTTCTGAACAATTGTTGATAAAACAGTGTTTTTCCTCTGATGATATTTTTATATAATGTATTTCAATCATCATATCTATTTGTTCCGAAGTTTTTTGCTACGGATGTGAAAAAAAACTATTCCTTTATCGTATAGCTATTAAAACCCGTTTCATGCCAAGCGTTCGAAAAATCAAACAGCAGCTTCGATAATATTTCATGGCTTTGGAAAGCAGCCATATGGTAGGGTAGCGGACCCAAATATGGAACGCGTCTATATCTCGAAAAGTAAGCACCGCATTCTACCGGCGATGGTTGGAAGTTGTTCCTCTAGTGAAATAACCACGCCTGACGGGGTCTGGTGGTGGTCCGATAATTTTTGTGGTTGTTATCAACGAAAACGTGATTTGTGATGATTTTTCGTTATAAAAATTTCGGGTCGAAAAAGTTTCGAAAGTTCATGTTGTTCGGAATCGTTGGAAAGATCAAAGTGAGTACTTTTAGAACATATTCTTGGATTTAATGTCAACTCATTTTAAAATGATGTTAAAGTCATTTCAACAAAAAAAAAGTCCAAGTTGCCTAATATAGAACTGTTTTGTTTACAGCAGAAAACGAGATGGCTGGTAATTCTAACGCAAAGAAACGAAAAACTTATGCTGAAAGTGACATGGAAAATGCACTAAAAATGTGTGAGAAGAATAATGGTGGTTTAACAATAGCGACTAGAACTTTCAACGTGCCTAAAACCACTCTGTATAGATTACATGTGCAGGGTGTGTACGGGCGTCGACCAGAAGCAAGATGGCTTTCTTTGTGAATTTTGTTGATTGTAATCACTTGTTATTTCCTTAATAAACCTTTTCCTGAGTATTTCAATGATTTTTAATGTAAACAAAACGTTCCATATTTGGCGACCTTTTTTGTAATTTTGAAAGTGAGGTATTTACAATAAAAAAAATGTTGGGAAAACTATTAAAGATAGGATAGATAGGACTTTTATCTACAGATCAAGGGTTTGGACGGGACTTAATTACGAGCTGAGTAATACACAGAATAAAGATCGAGTGTTCCCTATTTGGGTTCGCTACCCTAAAGTTTTGACATCAAATTATAGCTTAGTCTATTAGCTACCACCCACTGTCAATTTCATTAAAATTTGTATCACTTTACTGGTCATAAAAATCAGTTTAAAGCAACTATGTGCGGAAAGTACATAACCTGACAAAAAACAAAGCCTTACAAAATTTAAAAATATTTAATCTTTTCTACGACATTACTTTGATAAAAGTTCATACATTGTGATGTAGCAAAAAAATCATTGGATTGAACCTCCTACAGGAACAAGAATTTACACCCAAACTAGCGTTGGCAGAAAACATGCCATCTTTGGCAGAAAAGATGGCATTTCCTGGTCATGAGAGTCAAATGCGCAAATAATGAGCTATTTTGAAGCTTAAAAATTGGTTTGTATGTATGCGAGCAGACATCTCTTTCTGTTTTCTTTTCTCTTTTCATTTGGGATTGTGCAAAAAAAAAGTCCATACGACGTCAATGGGGATCGAACCAAGGCCGGCTGGAATGCGAAGTTACTTTACACGACCACGCTATCCATATAGCTGCCAGCGCTATTATAAGGAGCGTGATAATATTACACCTCATCATAAAATGAAGTTGGAAGGTGTTTTCTAAGCCGATAAAGAAGAACATGAACGAGATTATATCTTTCTCTGTCTGGGTCGTGTATTTGGCAAACTATACGAAAAGCTTTCATTTAAATGTGTCTCCTGTTTCGCTCTCTCATATTGGCTCTAGCATATATATTATACAAAAGATATACATTTATTGGGAAGTAGAACATTTTATGTTATCTTTCAGCTCATTTAATGTAATAAATCAGGATGCCAGAAAATGTGATAAAAATTAACTTTGGGTGTAGGTTTTAGCCAATGTTTTTGTTTGGCGCTTTTTTGATTTTTTGTCATTTTCCGGAAAGCGGAAAAATAGAAAAAAAAATTCTTGAAGATTGGGGTTCCTGTAACCCAAATAATCAGAATTACAACAATGGCTTTTGTTAATAAAATAATGTTTACAGCTTGATCGTTAATGGGTTAAGGAAAATACATGCATATAGATTTAAAACTTTTCTTTATAAATTTATAAATAAGGTGAATATACATGGGCACCAATAATTCCACAATAACGAAACGTCGAGGTGATGCATCCATTTGCTGGAAGAAAAAAATATCAATGAAACAAGAAGATATATGAAACTTTTTCCTCTCTCTCATGATTTTAGGATTTTGGCACTGTAAAAAAGGTCTTGATTGATCAACTTTAAAAATGTTTGTTCTATGTTTGCTGTTTTTCTCAAAATCTAAACATGTTCTCACATTTGACATTACTGATCGTATCGAGAAAAAGTGTCAGAAGTCTTTCAAAACTCGACAGTGACTGGAGCTAGGACAAGACGAGACGAATTGTTCGTCTCGTCATATAGAACAGGGCCTATTGATTGCAGTTTCAATGTCATATTAATTTGAAGTAGCAATCAGTTAGATATGTACATTGATGATATGTCTGGAGATATGAAAATAGAAAAAGAAAAAAAATTAAGTGAAAGCCAGCAGAACAATTGATCCTGATTGCACCCAAAATGTTATTTCACATTTTCATATGGTCAATTTTAGTTTCATATATGATGATCACATGCGATCTTTACTTCGAAGAATATTATTGAATATTGGCTTGAATTAAGTTGGATGAAACTAACCTCACATGAATGTTTGAAAATAAGGATATATCTCAAACTTACAAATTCATCCTACTTCTCAACTGGCGTTCTTTTTACCAAGGTAACCAATGAAAAAAAATAATTTTGATTTCTATCTGGATGATGTTCTATCAGAAATTATGAACAGGAAAACTGTACTGTACCCTAACTGCTGACACCCAATCACAAACGTAGACGTTTGCTAGAGGCCCATAATAGTTTGTAAAGGTGATAAGTCCTATAAACTAATGAGCTGGGAACAATTTTCTTAAACTGGAGCCAAATTATTCAGCATGCTATTCAACTCGATAGATTCACTTTTGTTCGCGTTATGAAGATACTTACATTTTCAATGCCGTGGTTATTCATCCGCGCGAATCGAGACGAATGATTCGAACAAGAGTTTTTACCAAATCGATTATTTCTGAAACTAAATATGACTTTATTTTATATGCTCGCGCAATTCAAGTGAATCGATACCACTCGATATTGTATAATTTATGAAAAACGAGTACAGTTCAATTCGTATATGAACAAACACAGGTATGAAAACTAGCCGGCAAAACATATACTAGTCAGATCCGATCGGAAAACGAGTACTGAAACAGATTACGAAAAGTAATGCGCGGGCGAGACAACGCTATTTGTAAAATGCGATCCACATTTACGGTTCTGAAATTTACTACCATGGCCGCTCTTTCTACTGGGTGAACTCGGCATTTTTTTGCAGTTTGAATAAATAATAATTCAAAGGGATGAATCCGACAAATAATATTAATGGCAAAAAATTCAAACTTTAGCTCAGGAGAGCGATAGCGAATCCTCAAATCGTTATTTTTATAGATTTCAAACAAACCCCGCACCTCTATCGGATGGCAGCTATGCCAGATTTGAAGACATGGAGCAATTCCATGACAAATCAGCCGAAAAACAGCAAATTTTGACGCAACCCTCTTTGATTTTATTGAAACTAGGTACATATGATGGACACTACCCAAAATCACAATTTTCATCATCATATAACCAATTTAAATTAGGAGTGATTTTCTAACCCTTTAAAGGGCCGTAAGAACTAGGCATGTAATCAACGCGAACTACAATACAACGACATGTTTACATGCTAAAATACACAAAACATTTTTTTAATGCGCAAAACAGTTGAAAACTTTGAAATAAAATGGTGGCAAAATAGTTGCCACTGCCCGTCTAGTGTAATATGTTGGAGGCAATCTACCTGCTACTGCTCGCCTAGCCGTAAAAACTTGATGGTAAACATGACTTTTTTATATTTGAATTGTTGAAGTTAGTTTCAACAAAAACAACTAATAAAACTCATGATCACACTCGGCAGATCCTAAACAGTTCATATGTATTGAAAGCATCAACAAATTTACTGTTTTTTAATGACTTTTCGGGGAATATGCTCTTGCTGCTCTAAATTGGGAGCTGTTAACACGAAAATGGATCTAAAATTAATAGTTTTCGACTTCTAACACAGAAAGTTAGAAATGATTATTTATTGTTGAAGAAGAGAAAAAAAATAAAATAATTGGTGGCAATATAGTTGCCACTGCCCCTAAAAGGGTTAAAAGGGCGTTCTAGAAATCATTTACATTTTTTTAAAAAATCGTAACTCAAAATTTAGATGTCTGATAAAATACAATGTTTGACGAAGTTCTCGGAAAATTAACGAACTATCTAGGGAAAATTACATTTGAAACACCTTTAAAAAATCTCACTCGAAATTTTTTATTTTTATTAAAGCTTTAGGCTATGACTTTAGCCTGACGGGACCGAGAGTTCAATATTTCGCCAATTTTTGTCTTATGACTATGTTAGTAATATGTAACCGATTACTCGCGGTTAGCTCGTGGTTAGAATTACATTATATTTTCTCATCTTGGGATGTTGCAGCCTCCAATGTCCTGTACGTGTGGCCGACACGGGATACTTCCTATTGGGGTGCCACTGACTATTAATCAGCGACACCCCCTAAGCTGTACCTCATATCAATCGTGTTGCATCTCTATTGACTCGAGGAACATTAATTTATTAACAGTATTACTCTCATTATTAATTTATTAACAGTACTCAAGCCAACCAATCTTTGCTTCGTACAGACCAGCTTCAAATAACAGTCTTTCGCTGTAAACAATACTGCAAGGAAATGAAAGATAAACTCTAGCAAACCTTGCCAGCTGAGGGTACTGCTTAGAGTTCAACACGTTGAGCCCCGAATTATTCTTGCTATGCTTTCCATTCAGCCCCATTTGGAGCGTTTTCACGATATCAGTGTCGGTCCCCGCTCCCAAAGATAGTTATTCTATGAAAAGAAAATGGTCCGAAATTCGACTAGAAAGTAGTCACATATCGTGAAACATCCGTAAACAAACTATGTTTTTTTTATTTCCCCATTTCGTAACTGTCAGTCCCAGCGATCAACGTTTTTCTAGGAAAAAGCTCAACGTTCCCGACACGGGGCTCAACGTGTAAATGACTACCAAATATAATGATAGTGATTGCGACGGATTCGGAAAGTTTTGACGTCAATTTCGCTAGCAACGGGATTTTTTTTAAACGACGCTGATTATTATTTTCATTTGCCATTTCTTTGAAACAAACCCAAAAGGTTCCGTGAGTTTTGCGTGTAAGATTTGATTCAGTTTCGTCTCTTTTGCTTCGTTTAACATATTTTAAAGACCGCGATAAGCTGTTAGTCTCAGAAAATTCGTCAAAAGATATTTTATACACCTACTTCAATAAGATTTCTACTGGGCTGTTTCCATTTTAGGAGTTCCTAAGTAGTCTGACATGAACCTCGGGTCCAAAAAGGTTGCAATTGGGTCATTTATTCCTAAGAATTCGAAATGATGTAGCGTTTCAAAAAAGCTCTCCATCAGTTCGATGTTCTATGTGCAGTCTCGTTCTTTCAAATGCTTTTTATGCAGCAATATGCGAAATTACCTCCAACATACAGAAAAGGTCGGAACTTGTAATTTGTGTTACAGCAAACCTGTTTTTGTACGGTTACTTTTTCTGCGATTTCTCAATTGTGTGACTGTTTAGGTGCGATTTTGTTATTTGTGCAATTAGTTTGCGTGATATAAGACCCGATGTCCTAATAAAATCACACAAAAAAAGTCGCACAAACGAGGAATCATGCCAAAAGGAGCCGCACAAAAACAGGTTTGCCAGTATTTTTTTTCGATTTGTAGTGAAGTAAGCGTACCCTCTCTCAGATTATCATTCCTGAAGACAGTTCTTAGTTTTTTAATATTGAATGCGAATAATTGATTGATGTTCTTTGCATGTTTACTAGTACAGTAGGATGGGAAACCGATTGCTCACGGACGACTCGAAGTTGGTAGGGTGACAATTTTTTATCGTGGAGAGGAAGGGACATAAGGAGGATGTGAACAATACACGGAGATCGACAGTTTCGAGGAAAAGATAGATTTGGGACATGTAATCAAGGTCTAACCGAGCCAACACAAGATACATCTCGCACGACCAAACAACATGCTCGATGTCGTGATAACCTTCACCACAAACGCAGAGATTGTTGCGAGTGAAACCACAGGCCCAATTCAGCATCGTTCCACTTGCGTTGCCAGTTAGCGATGGTATTTTTACGGACTAAAGAATAAAATTCATTGAAGCTGATTCAACGCTGATAAATGTCGCCTTCAATCTACTCTTACTCTTTCAGTATTAAAATTATTTCAATATATCCACAAAAATCTCATCATTGTAGTAGAAAATCCTTATTAGAAAACAATATATTCAAGATTCTTTCGGCCTTTATTAGGACATTGATTCTAAACGGAAAATTTAATCATCGTTCATGATTTGAATTGAAAGATATGTTTATTCCCCCTAAAACGTAGTCCTTCATTTGCTTCATGCACACATGCAGTTTTCACCGGTTTCATATTCGCAAATAAAGAGCTGAAAATCCGGCTGCCGCTTATTCGGCCGGTCAAACCATTATTCGTTTCATCACTATTAATATTAAAAACTTGTATATCTCAAAACAAATCAGGGGCAGTTTTGTTCTACATTTGTGTACCATTTGCAAGAGAACTGTTACTTTATTGCAGAGAATTACATACTAGATAAGTTAAATTTTCATTTTCATTAATCCACAATTTTTGTTTTGAAATTTCACTCATTGGAACACGAAGCTCAATGCCGTCAATATAAATTAAGCTTGAGCTTGCGCTTGGGTAGACTGTACACTTCGTAGTTTCTCTCTGCGATTGCCAAGAACTAGCAACATTGTACAGAGAACACACTGAATGACGCTTGAGAGCAGCTTGCATTCATCAAGGCCTAATATTCGCGATAAAAATGACCGCTTCCATAAAATCAATCCCATCAACACTAATTGACCAAGGGGATCTACGTAGCCTCATTGGGTGCGTGTCAGCTACTAAGCGAACAATCATGAGCTCATAACTCAGGGCCCAGCCTCTCACTCCACATACGATGTGTTGCATCGGTAATTGGTGCTATTTATTACACAACAATGAAAGCCTCATATCAACAGTCTCGCTGTGTATATAATCCAACTGTGAACATACGAACAATAGGAATATTCTTACGCCGAAAAAAGCGACATGAATTGTGTATCGATAGAATAGGAATACTCTTACGCCTGAATGGCTACTGTGTAATATACAATCTAGAACTCTTATACAATGGGAGCGACCGTTCTCCAGAAAACAATGTCCTAAAATCGAAAGTTACTACAGTTGAACCCCAATTATCCGCGAGCGGATGATCCACGCTGCGGATCATTCGCGATAGTGAGTTCCAAAGTAAATCTTTAGGCCTTCCCTTTGTCAGCGAGGGATGAGCTCATGCACTTCTGATTTGATCATGGCTTTCACATTATCTGACCACTGGTGTATACGACATTGTTGATGGATAGTTTAATGATTTCTGTATCGATAAAACAAAATTTTCATCTGAAATATCTTTTTTTTGTGTTTGAAACTCATTTTCAGTCGTTTATTGCGTTATCCGCGATTTTCGTTATTTGCGGTGAGCTAGCCAGACTACTTCGCGGATAATCATGGTTTTACTGTAATGATATTCGTTACCCCTAGTCAGTGGCGTCGAGTGAAGCTTTCGCACCAGGGGCGGAAGAGTTGATTTGCCGAAATCAATAATTTTTATTCAATTTCATCATATGAATTCGGTCCATTCTGATTAATCCAACTATTCTACATTCTTGAAGTGTCTAAAAGTGTCGTCTTCTACTCGATTCGTCAACTGTGGGCTTGCTGGCTTACAGCTCAGTGGCGCCTCAATGGAATCTCGGCTTAACGGGAGTGACGCGTGAAGTTTTGGTCAGATTTGGCAAGCTATCACTGCAGTCCACAGGTGCTTCAGAGGTACCGTGACAATTAGGTCGATCACATTGGATAAGATCTCAATCTTTCCCGTTGGTCCTCAATACCGCCCAATATATTGGAAAATTGTCAAGCAGAAATTGAAGAAGGGTGCCGAAGTAACTCAGGATGATGCAGAAATTAAAAAATCGTGGAATAAAAAGGTCGCTGAGGATGACCAACAAAGAGTCCAAACTTTGACATGGGATATCCGAAGAAAAGTGAAAGAAAATTCGTCAAAGCTGCAACAGAATATTCCTTTCAGTACTTTTTTTTTGTAAAGAACGATACATTATATCCATTTTGATGTATAAACATGTTTGTACCTTTACCCATTCCGAAGGTACAACTGAATTTGTGATTCCGGATTCAAGCCTTAATAGTTTTCTTTTTTTTTGTAAATGAATTTTAATGTCTAGTGAATTTGCGTGTGAATTAATACGGAACCTCTATGAGTAATAGATAACGGTACCCGGTATAAACAAAATATTATTAGCGTGGGAAGATAAGATTATCTATTTCAAGGGAAGTTAATTCCGACCAGTACGGCACCTATATCAACAGTTAATACTGGGCAAAGGGTTAATGGAAGTTTTTCATATCAGCAACCATTGAGAGGGACCGTGTGCTCCAAACTCAAACTATCGATCTAGTCTGCCAAAACCACAGATCTGCTTTCAGATCGAGAATCCTAAAATTGAGATTCCCAGTTTATCACAATTTTGTCATTATCTTCGAACTACTGTTCAACTACTATGGCTGCGCCCTTGGAGTCGTTATCATGTTTGAAAATCCAGCCTATCGGCATATTATCTTCAATATTAGACAACATACTTTTAGGATGCTACCGCATATAATGTGCCAATAATCCCAACGATTCAACGAAACGGACCACGCTGCTCTTGCTGCTCTAAAACGAATCCCAGGATCATCACGTTAACTTCACCGTGTAGAAGTTTTTTGGTCACAACCAGAATTCAAGCGTTTTCCTATTGGTCGACGTGAACGCCTAATTCAAGGATTCAAGCGACTGAGTGAACAGAATTTGTTTCCCCAGTGAATTCATGGGTTTCTCCCCAAAGGCGCCGGTCAGACTGCATGCATCAACCACTTTCTGACCACAACGATACAACGAAATAAATGCTTCAATGAATGATCGGAAAGCGAAGCTGCGGAATATTTCCAAGATCTGGTACCAACTATCGAGACTTCTACCGTGTACCACTTGTTCCGGTCAATAACTCATGGTAGTCCATCTCAGTAACATTTCACTTTTTTCGGGAAATCTTGGATCTCATCAGAAGACGAGTATTTTTGCAATCCGGAATGCGTATGTCAGAACATGGAAGAAAAAAGTGGTAGCTAACGATGTACAATCTGAAAAAAAACATATCAAATCTCCACGTTGAGGCTTTCGATCAATGTTGAATTTAAATCAATAAGGGTGGATTCTGATTCAAAACATTCCTCAGAATATTTTGTTGAAACAATCGTTATCAGTCGTAGTCTGGGGTCCATATAAACGAAAAATGATGAACTTACCTTTGAAAAACTGCAACCTGCCGCCGGAAACGTTGCCACCCACAACACCGGTCGGCGCGGGAAGCGTTCCATTGCCGTTGATTTTACTGCAGCTGGTACTGCTGGCATGTTTTCCCTCGATACTTCCGACAGTTGTTAGCCCTATCGGACCAGTGGTACCATTCGTTCCAGCACCGGAGTTGGTCGTAGCTCTCGCGGAGGTAGCAGCTTTCTCCCGTACCGTACCAAAGCTGTTGTGCAATTGTTGTTGCTGCTGCTGCAGTTGCTGCGGGCCATCAGCGGTTGGCGATGAGGCGGCGGACGATGACGAAGCTGGCGAGGATTGGGGTGATACCCCCACCGGGTGCTGGTGATGGTGATGGGAATGATGATGCGGAGGAGAGAGCAGTATGGTTGCTGTACCATTGACGGTGGTGGCTGCGGTAGAACCACTGGTGGCCACTTCATCGGTCATTGTGGCACATTTTGTTAGGATTTTGCTGATAATCTCCTGCTGGTGTGAGCTGCTGCCGTTGCTGGAGCTGCTAGCGCTGCTGGAGCTCGTGGGATAGCTGTTCGGGATCTCCTTACCACTGGTAGGATTGATAATATACATGATCCCGGGACCTGACCGGATTTGAGATTCGATCGAGGCTTGCTACTCCGCAAAACACGATTTCTGCTGGCGGGGTCGTTTTGATCGTTCCAAGCAGCCAAGATATGTGTGGTGGAGCGCAAAAGCTGAGAATGTGTGGGATTCCAGTCTCTCGTTTTCTTCTCTCCTCGCTCTTCAATACCTTTGATTTGTTGTGCTCCAACGGAAGACCATAGCCGTGTGTGTTTTCTGGCCGTGAGCGAGTGTTGGTGTCGCTCGCCTTTTTTCCTCTTTTCCACCGTGGAATGTCCGATTCAAGTGTTGTTCGTTGCTTTTCTTGTTATTGTTGTTCGTTTTGCTTCTTTGCATTCATCGTGGCCCGCCTTCACTGCGGCACTACTTCTCGCTGCAAGAGGACATTATCAATTAATTGATTATTTTGGCTGCTACTTGATTTCCCCCTTTTCGGTACCGCCCAGTAAAGTTTGACAACGATCCTGCTGGGGAATCGAAATGATCAATTTTTGCATCGGCACCTATTCGCCGGGAACACTACGTTGTACAAAAGTGCGAATGCGTGAGTTGTTCCCCATGGTTCTACATGGTGTTAATGGTGAGGATAGTTTCACATTTGCGTGTTTTTGGTATGTGTACTCTGTTCGATTGACGAATGACGTTTTCCACGGGTTTTTCTTCCCACCGAGTAGAGTGGTATCCGCTTCACACTTCCAGCCACTTTCCTCCACACAGCACACAGTTCTCACAGCCGAGGACTTCCCCCATCTATCAATGCTCGAAGGGGATAGAAACATAGGCCTACTCCAACGTTGTTGTCGCCGTCGTAGCGCCGCCAAAGGAAAAATCGATTCTTCCCAACAAGTAAACCCTATGTCACAGCACACATACACCAATGCATACACACAAGCAATCTGTCAACTTTTCTTCGCTGGCTGCCAGTGACTACTCTTTGACTGATTTTCACACTCAGTTTTTCAGCGATTCATCACCATTCCATTCAGCTCACTATCTATCAAAATAAACTTAGTACTCCGTTTTGATCGCCATTTAAACACTACTGGAACAATTTCATTCAGAATATGCCCTAAGGTTTCCTTCTGCCGTTTCACAGCCACGGTTATTCAAGATGAACAATTTCGTATCCCTTACGTATTGAAACACAATATTTGGGTGCACTAATATTTCCAAAATTTGTCACTTGGTCGGATCGGGGCATGGAACGATACACCCTAATGGATGAATCACGGCAGCAATGGTCTGATGTTTCTCACTTCTTAGTTGCAGCAAAATATATTATTTTGAATTATTTTCCGTATATGGCCCCAATTGACTATATTTATTCTGTAGTCAAAAAATCATTAATCACTCGAATAGGACACATTTGTGGAAGATTTGCACTCGCAGTCAATTGGCACATACGTCGGAAACGGGAGGTTCTGAATTTGCGCGAGCAGTCCGCTATAGAGAATCCACCTGCTGATGAAAGCTGATCCAATTTAACACCCACAATCTTCCGGTCATTGGTATCACATCCAGCAGTAACGAGCTGCCACCAGCAGAAAAACTGTGCTACTCCCGTATCCCATCCCGAGGCCCTTTCCGTGGCAAGCGAGTACTTATTCCCTAGGGGAAAAAATACTGCTCGGTTCTTAAATCGAGGCTCGAATCTCTCGAAATCCTCACTCACTCTTGTCGTTTTTCTTCTTCTCCGAACATACACTACCTTCTTATTTTCTTTTTTTTTCGCTCGGAGTCTTCTCCTTCTGTTGCTGCTCGGGATTTTTAGGATCAAATATACTGCTCGGAAACTGCTCACCACAATAAATTATCACAAAATTCCATCGAAACTACACATTATCCGCAATGATACGCCACCAAACATCCGAAAACTAGACCGATTTTGACGAAAAAATGTCTTTTTCTTATGCCACAGTATGTTGAGAGCTATGTGAGCTCGCCAGCTTTTCTTCTTCTCCGTCGTCGTCGCTGTCGAGTTTCATTCGCCTCCTGTGTGCGCCTTCTTCTTTGCTGTCGACACACAACACAGAAAAATGTACCCATCAAGAGAGGCAGCGACCAGACAGTTTCATATTCCAGCCGTTCCCGAACAGCATCGGCCACCAGCGCTTATAGGCGGCATTCGTGGGAAAAAGTGAGAGGCTCGATTGCGACACGAGCAGAACAGCAGTATTCACCCAGGCAAATCGATTCATCCGCAACCACTCGGTTGTCGCTGTGGAAAACGATCCCACTGAAAACGGAGTGAAGGCGAAATCGCTGCCATTTTATGTTTGCTCCTTTGTTATGACTTTTCGCGGTCATTCGGGGCGAGAGTGAGAGCCGGTGCGTGACTTATTATTTATGGTAATAAGATCACTGTAGTTTAAAACCTATTAATGGTCCACATTCCCTGATATGCTGTGTTATTTTATTTGATTATTCGTGAATTTCGGGCTATCAAAAATGTTGATAGGAATATTCTACTCTGATGGACGATTGTTTGGCAGAAAATTGATAAAATTGAATGTACCATATTTGGCCATAGTTGCTATTTCACAAGGTCGGGGTTCTGCCAAATGAACAAAACGCCATTTTTTTCGTGATTGAGTTTCTTGTACCACTGGATGCGGAAAATAACAATCTATCAACTGTAACATGACCAGGTCATTCGGACAATTGACAGCAGCTCCAATACAAAAATTCTGTGTAGCAGACTGTAAAAAAAACTAAATTGCATTCAACCAAAGCGAACCATGAACCTATAATATGGCATCGGGCGATAGTGATCGTTTTCTCCAAGAAGGCAGATTCGAATCTTTAACGGATTTTTCAGTTTCGGACAGCTCCTGGAATCAGATGTCGTCAGGATCTGGCAAGTAATAGCGAATTCGTTTTTAAAACTTAGTCAGTACCCAACTGACTTAATAAAAAAACGTTTTCAGTTTTACGAATGCGGTGGTTTGTTGGTGTGCGTTATATAGTCAGAATCCGAAATACAAAAGCAAAAGCAGCAGGTATTCCCTTCTCATAGTCTTTATTTTTAGATTTTACAAAACAATACTCGGAACTTGACAGTTCAGTATAGTTGTATTGGTGAACCCGAGTGCCAACCCGTAAAACATCTCAGTGCGAAACTAACTGCTTTCGGTGCGAACCTAGTGCGACACTAGGTTGAAACTGAGTGAATAAAAAAACGTTTTGACAGTAGTTAGTGCGGCACTGGGGTTGAAACTGAACAAAAACGAATTCGCTATAAAACGGTCAAAGGGCTGACTGTGTAAGTGTAAAAGCGTTTTAAGAGGCTGGACTGATTTTTTCAAAATTGCGTTCAACCACAACGAACCAAGTGTAATGCATTCTTAAATCAATTTATTTTCTGTTGTGATGTAGGCGAGGTGGCCCATCAGGGCAATCAAATCGCGGGTTAAGTTGTTAATAACTAAATTGTATATCGAACAATAAAAACGTGACTATCTATTTCTACATCACAAAACAATATCAATCGAACAATGACACATAATGTCTTTTTAACCTTGACGTCAACCGAACAGACAGTCGAGGCTGCCAGCGGAGAGCCCAGTAGTTGTTTGTGGTTATGGTTGCCATTTGGCCCCAACATCTTCATTTATTAAGATATTATTTTGGGGGGTCTTCGTAGCCACTTGGTTACGCGTTCGCTTACCAAGCGATCGATCGTGAATTCAAACTCCGGGCCCTCAATTGACCATCTTTGTGTTGTCATACAATAACTACGTCCACGCAACCATCATCAGCGATGGAAATCGATCCACGGTGGAACAAAGATCGATTCATCCATACAACTGCTCTGCTCTGCAAGAAACATCGGGCTGCTGTTCTATAAATAACCCAACAATGATCAGTATCAACTGTCTCCGCTGTCCGGTCTGCTGAACAATGGAAGAACAGAAAGAATACCCTTACGCCTAAATGGCTACTACTGTGTAATTTACCATAATGTAATGAAACAGAAAACTTAACGCCTAAATGACTTCTACTAACTACTGTGTAATTTACAATTTATAGAAACATAAACATATGTACATGTACACGATTAAAACCCGACTCTGTTACAGCTAAAATGCTAATGAGCCTAATAAATAAATAAATGGGAGAAAGAAAAAAAAAGATATTATTTTGTCAAAAACAGCAAAAGTGAGTCAATATACAGTAATTTAACCCTCTACCGCCCAAGTTTTTTTATTTATCTAAAAAAAACCTTCTTCACTTTTATTTCCGACTTTCAACATAAAATATTTCTAGCAGAAAGCTGCCAGCATAAAAACAATATGTATATGTGATAGATGAAAATATTCTAGGGACGTTCTAGTGGGGGTGAACATTGAAAATAATGTCTGAATAATTTGAAAAGAGAATCCGCGAAGCCCGGCTAAAGGCGGGCTTGGGCTGTAGGGGGTTAAATTTAATGCGACATTTTGCTAGTTGGACAGACCTATAATGCGACACGTTTAATTGGAAATTTTTATCTCTAATTGGACACTTTTGTAAACATCAAGTTCGGGGCCCAAATTATGGCCCCACATTGAAAGTCGCCACCAGACGTCGACACTGTACCACTCTCATCGAAAATGTCCAATTACAGTTCAAAATCGACTCTAATGCGACACTTAGTGGTACCTGGCCATGTTGCATTAAATGTAAATTACTGTATATACCATTCATGAAATTAGTCCAGAGCCGTTACAAAATATTAATGTGTTGTGTAATGTTATTATGTTAATAGTTACCATGCACTAGGTTCGCTTTGGCTGCAAAAAGAACGAAGATTTAAGTGTCTAACAGCCACGAAATTTAGTTTTTGTCATTTTAATAAAAGTTCTGAATCAGAAATTGACGAAGATGTGTGCTTACAGCATGAAAGGTAGTATTATGGTTGACATCCTGTTTGTAACACGTGAGCGATAAAATGATAGATTTGATCAGCCAAAGTCAATTAGTGGGAGACCGAACTTCAAATTGAAATATCTCAAAATAATGTTTTTGGCGCTTAGTTCGTTTTGGCAGAACCTCGACCATACCTAAGAATTGAGAAAATCCCCTCGCACTCCCCAGCAAACATTAAATCGCATAACAAGCGTATATATATAACATCATATGCCCTAAAATTTGGTTGGCATATAATGCGTCATTTCATTGACATTTCAATATGATGTAATATGTTCTTTATTAGGATCTAATATGATTTACTGTTTCATGATTTTCTCCAGCATGCAACACGATTTACTACAGTATTGAATCGATTTAAATTATACACTTGTACGACACACAAACTGCATCAGCGTAATATACGCATATGATGCGCCAAATTTTATCTGTCAAAAAGAGTCAAATATTTGGCTTCGGTCAAACAGTGTATGAGCACCCTTAGAATCAGGAGTACGTGTTTCATGTATTTAAATAACCAAGCAAAAGCTTTCATTCCAATTTTAGCAATTTAGAACTGTCTAAGGGCCTTCTAATCTGATGGAGAATAGTTTTAGTCCCAAACTCGAATGCCGCCACCGGTTGCCAACATTGTTTCCATCACTTACCGAGGTAAATAGAATACTAGGAATATTACTCCCCCCCCAGCAAACATTAAATCGTATAATTTTGCACGTGCCAAGTCTTACAAGAAATTCGAATAAATCATAATCGCATATAATATCAATCAAAGTATGTATCGTGTATATTTGAAATCGCATAAAATGTAAACACTCGATTTTATATACCATTATCAAATTAAGTCGCATATTGGTATAATAAACATCACTTTTATGATGTACATTGTCGTAAAATATATTTAATCCGCATCATATGCGTATATTACGCTGATGCAGTTTGTGTGTCGTATATGCGTATAATTTAAATCGGTTCAGTACTGTAGTAAATCGTGTTGCATGCTGAAGAAAATCATAAAACAGTAAATCATATTAGATCCTAATAAAGAACATATTACATCATATTGAAATGTCAATGAAATGCTCATGCACTCGAAAGTTTTAACCGCTGTTGAATTAAATTTCAGATAGCCGCGCGAGATAGCTGGTGGATGATAATCCAGACGACCGGAGTTCGAACCCACATCGGAGCAGTTTTCACCAAACATCAATCTGTGCCATTTTAGTATTCATATTCCACTCCCAACACAAGTCAATCAAACAATTATTATTTCTACAAACATAAATACTCATATATAAAAATGGTGACTCGTGAGGCTATAATAAACATTTCACGAAAATATTTTGCGTCATTTGTTTTTTTTTCATGTCTGTAATAAATCGTATATGAGTATGACAAAAGTCGTATTTGGTGCTTTGACAATTCATGAATATATTCATATTAGATCGCAATTCAATTTCAACATAATCGCTATTATAGCCGGTCAAAGTTGCATATTCATCCAAACTAATTCGGTAAGCATTTGCCATGTATGTATATGGCCTCCACTTTTGCATACATATGCCAGTTAGACGCATTATATGCCAACCAAATTTTAGGGCATATGATGTTATATATACGCTTGTTATGCGATTTAATATACGATACACTATTGTATTCGTCGTCAGATCGGCTTCAAGTTTGTAACTTTTCCTTATTTTTTAAACAAGTAATAAAGCACAATATCTGAAAAACTTTACAACGTCGAACAAATTGAAAATTTTTGAAATTAGCTTCTTTTTCTTCTTTCACACAGGCGGTGTAACATACCTGATATTCTATTTACTTTGATCACTCACAGTCCTATATTGACAGCTATCATTCTTTCGTTCGCCCGTTCCTCTCACTAATTTCGGCGAATTTGAGCGAACTGCTTAGCGAACGGTGTTCATCTGTTCCGCTTTCCACAACTTCTGTGCTCAGAGCTCGGGTGAATTTCCCTTTCTGGTAGCAATGCTGTCCTTGCCTGATGCTGGGAAAATTCCCTTTGGCGTGGGAAACTAATTGCTAACGATCGTTGTTGAGCGTGGGAAAAAAGAAATTCTTATGAGAATTTTTCAACCGTCTCTTTCTCGTTTCGATTTGAGTTTGTGGAAAGGCCCAGCCGCTTGCTCTGCCACATTTCTTGAATGTCCTTTCTAATTTGTAATTTGGCATTTGGACATTTAATCGTGTGTCTCTGAAGTAAATATGCGGTTTCATTCTACCCTGATAAAATGAAACGGATGAAGTTCTCATGGCCATTTTAATTTTCATTCGAAATCATTTCTCCCAAACAATTGTTCGAATATATGTAAACCTCATTCCTCATCCGTATATGTTGTTTTTGCAATTCTCTTTCCCGTTGGCATGAGAAAAAGGATATTTCCTTTTGTTGTTATCTGTGTAAGGAGATTATGCGTTGCTGCTGTTATTATTGAAAATATGCTACCCTCTCTTTCGCTCGCGCGGACCGCTGGTATGGATGATCCCATTTCTCCCACGGTCTTCTTTTCTTTTCCCAACGCAATAAAGCGAACGCTTTTCGATCACAGTTTCCTGGCACTGAAGCAGCGGTTACAGGATTGATGCGGCGCGGGGTGGAAGCGCGGTGGGAAAAAAGACCGTTGACGAGATCACGCGTGGTGACTGCGTTTAGTTGGTGTGTCTGTGTAAGCATCGACCGCGCGAACGTTGGTGTGTATTCGGCGTTCGGTGGGCCTTGCTGACGCTATTATTGTTGCTGCTTTGTACCTTCTTGCATTGTATGCAACTGGAAATGCGTGTAGTTTTAAACCGAGTGGTTCTCGTATTTTTTTCCTTCCTTCTTTTATGACGTTGCATTTCCTGTCTCTTTTTTTTTTTGCTCCCATCGATTTTGGTATTTTGAATAAATGATACATGCATGGGAAAAAATGAGGAAGTGCACCAGAGAGGATATTAACTCGGGCTGAGAATCTTTCTTCCTTTCCTCTACCGTGTTTTCTTTGCACATAATAATTCCGAAATTATTGGGAGACAATGCAAACACATTGACTTGTGCGCCAGCGAAACGATGCGGGGCAACGGCGGCAGGTTCGTTCGATACCTGTTTGGTGAGCGTGAGAAGAAAGTGTTTCGGGGTTTGACTGGATCGTGGGATATCCCCGCCGGTTATTTATCTACACAGCGCGGACTCGATTATATACTGTCTCCGATTTCTTTTCACTGTATATAATCGAACCCTGTATATAATCGAGTCAAAAAAATTTTTTTTAATAATATTTTTCGTTTATTGAAAATAAAAGAAGAATTTTAATTTTTGATTCACTCAGAAAATAGCTTTCTTACATGAAAAAAATATTTTTTCCCAGAATCTCTCAGGAAGTGAAAGATGATCATATTTGATGTAAAATATTAGAGATGGAACAGATATCCGATAACTAACCAGTATCTGGGCTATCCGGTCAATATTCGCTATCCGGCAGGATACCGGATAGTTGGAAAAAAAATTATTTTTTATTAACATAAAATAAATTATAACAAAACAGCATATAAACATCATTAACACGAGATCAAAAATAAGGTGTGATTACTGACATGTCAAAATATTATCGAAATTGAATTATTATCAACTCATGTCAACAAATATATTAATATTATTATATTCAGCTCCATCGCTTCCATTTCGTTCCGTTGAAGACGGCAATGAGCTGTTATTCTCAGATTATTTGTCTCAAGATATTTTTGCTAGATGATTTTGATTTCAATGATTTTTTGTCTGTCTGTTTACGTTTTGAGAACACCTAAATGGTCTCACCTGAACCCCGGGTCTAAAAAGGATGCAATCAGATGATTTTGATCTTCTTCTAATTAGTTAAAACGACCTCTTCAGCGTTTAAAGATGTTCTCATACGAAGTAAGCTAGGTGTTCTTTGTGAAGTCTCGTTCTTATCCAAATACTTTTTTGATGCAGGAACATGTGGAATTACCTTGAATATATAAAGGCCCAACGCAACTCTCCACCAAGCCTAACAGTTGTTGAGTCTTCAAATTTGTGAATTTGTCGCCGATCATAATAATTTCGATTTGTAGTGAAGTAAATGTACCCCCTCTCAGGCTACCATCCCTGAAGACAGTTCTAAGCTTGTTCTCAATCTCAATGAAAATATTTGATTGCTGATTGCATTTAACTCTTACTTTTAATCGGCCAGTATCAGAATTATCTCAATACACACACAAAAGTCAATTTATAATAAGATAAAACCATTATCAGAATAAAATTGTTCCTTGTGGAAAACATGATACACTATTAAATAGAATTTTTTGCAATTGTCAATAATCGCACCTCGGTATAACCTCATCGGTTACGATATCGCCACTGCGCGGAGCTAAATTGGATACTTAATCTAAATGAAAAAATTAACCCCTTGTGGTCGTATGTCTGCTATCAGCTACCACAGCAAGGAATCATACTAAATACTTTATCCAACTATATGTAATAGTTTACACTTTTTCTAAACGAATTTAGATGTTTAGTGAACTTGTTCACAAATGAATACGCAGTTTCTATGGATAATAAATAACGGTACTTGGTTTAAACAAAATATTATGGGCGTGGAAAGATAAGATCTCTTTGAAGCGAAATAAATTCCGACCGCAAAGGGTTAATATTCGTTCAAAATTTATATCGAAGCTGGCCGGATATCCGGTATCCGGCCTAACCACTATCCGTTTCATCACTAAAAAAATCCTTCTACGCATATGTTCGATTGTCAACAATGACAGAGTTATAGAACTTTTGTTTTGCTTCGGACTCTGTTGCCTCAAACTGCCTCTACAATAAAAAGTACGTTGCGTAAGCCAATTCTGTTGCTTTCATTTGAAAGATGAGGAAATTTAGTCGTGCTATAGTAGTGGAACATCTAAATTAGTGGATTTAATCAGCTTTTTGGAAGTGAAAATTTCAAAGTTAGTAATTTTTAATGTGTAATAATTAATTTTATCCCAAAAATTTATATCAAACTTGATTGTTTTTATCAATCAAAATTAAAGCTCTAAAACCATTCTACATTTTGTTCTTTGACACCCACTTTCTATCTTTCTTAATTTCGCTGCAATATCGATATAAACAATTCCTGGTGAAAATTCAAGCAAAATCTTCAAAAATCACGATTTTTACCCAATGTACATATAATAGTCACTGTCACTGTATATAATCGAGTCATAAAATATTTTTTGCTTGTTTTTTTGCATGTATTTTTCGTTTTTTGATAATAGAAGAGGAAATTGATTTTTGATTCATCCCCTTAAAGTCAGAAAACATCTTTTTCACAAGAAAAAAAAACATTCAGATTCTCTCAGAAGGTGATAGACGATCATATTTGATGAGAAAAATCCTCTTACACATATGTTCGAGTTTCAACAATGACAGAGCTATAAAACTTTTTTTTTGTTTCGGGTTCTGTTGCCTAAAACTGGCTCTACATTAAAAAGTACGCTACGGAAGGCGATTCTAATGCTTTCATTTGAAAGATGAGAAATTTGAGTACAAGATATAGCAGTGGAACAACTCAATTAGTGGATTTTAATAACATTTTGAAAGTGAAAAACTTAAAAGTTAATCATTTTTAATCATTTTAATTATAAATTTTATACTAAAAATTCATATTAAACTAGATTGTTTCTATCAATTAAATTGAAGTTCTTTGATCGCTCTACAATTTGGTCTTTGACGCCCAACTTCCATCTTTCTTAATTTGGCTGCAATATCGATATAAACAATTCCTGGTGAAAATTCAAGCAAAATGTACAAAAATCACGACTTTTACCCCAATGTACATGTAATAGCCACTAAACTTCACTTAAACGTTGAAAGGTTACATTTCTTCTTGAAATAAGCCATATTTGAAATATAAAAAAATAATAGTTTTCCAAACTGTATATGATCGAGTCCGACCTGTAATCGAATCACATATAATCGAGTCCACCCTGTATATACAGCCATTCTATTCCAAACCAATATAGTGTTTCTAGGATTTCCGCGAAAATTAGAAGTTTTGTTCCTTTTTGCAAATTATTAGACCAGTATTTTTATTTTCTAGGATGTCCATTTCCATTTTAGAGTGGTACAAAAAAATCTTTTTTTTCCTTTTTTCAAAAATTCATAACTTTTGAATTACTGAACTGATTCAGATGATCCACATATCAAATTTGATTTTTTTGGATTTTGTTTCCACAATTATTGATTGCATTTATTTTTTGTTGTTTTCATGGCTTTGGACTAGAGGGCGCTATATTTTTTTATATTTTTTCTGAGGTTTTTTTACATAACATATCCAAAAATCAGCCAAAGCCATGTAAACAATAAAAAACAAATGCAATCGAAAATTATAAAAACAAAATCATATTTTTTTACAATTGTAATATTTTTCCAAAAAACTAGTTAATTGACTTTAATTTGATATGTCGATCATCTGAATCAGTAGTACAAAAGCTATGATATAGAAAGGTGGAAAAAATGGACTTTCGATGTGACCACTCTTTTTTTCGATAACGCGTTTTAAGCGGTGAACAAAATTCTTCATGCACAAAAGGAGAAGCAGATATCATGGTTGTAGCATGCAAAAAAAATCAGTTATTCAATTGTTAGAATATGGGTTGCATTTTACACTAATAATTCATTGTTTATTAGATTTTTACACGGATTTTGAAATTTACACAGTTTATTTTTACGCGAACTTTGTAATTTACGCGGATTTTGGGATTAACGCGGTTTTTTAACGTGCCACGTATCCCCGCGTAAAAAGCAACTCCAGTGTATAATGATTAAACATTATTGATTGAAAGGGAATAAGTGTTTCTCAGTGTACAATGTGACTTTTTTTATCTAGACCGTATTGGTTTGGAAATATTAGGCGATTTGCTTAGGGTCCAAATTGCCCCCACTTACCCTACGTTTAACTTTTTTAACTAAGTTTACGTTGAACGTGTTCTAAGGAAAAAGAAGTCTTCCCAATCAAGCAAACAAAATACTTAGTTTCGTTAATGTTTTTCTAACGAAAAGCTCAACGTCAGTTCCTAGTTCCTTATCAGCGAAGTAAATGAACTGACTGAACTTGTTAAAAATCGTGCTTCGCATGCTGAATCCCACTCTCAGCCAACACCTTTCAGCGTCATATTGTAGAACAGACAGTAGAGTCCATCGCCTTGGCGAAGTTTCCTGTAAGTCTCAAACGGTTTCGAAGGTCGCCTGAGACACTGCACCGCTCGCCGTTCATCTCCGTTGCTTGAATCGGTTTTGTCATCCTTCGAGGTAAGCTGTGTCGATGGAATCATATGCGGCTTTGAAGTCGACAAGGACGTGGTAATTGACACTCGCGGCACTTTTGGAGGATACCCTAAAAACGGCAGTAGGATAAAATCAGGTCCATCGTCGAGAAACCGTACATGATCACGGCCTGATAACTTCCCACAAATCTACTAACTATTGGCGATAGGCGGCGAAATAGGATCTGGGATAGAATTTCGTTGACACCATGCAGGATCGTGATTGCACAGTACTTCCACAATTCAACTTGTCAACTTTTTTTTTATAGATGGAGCAGACTACCGCGTCTTTCCATTTCTCCGGTAGCTGTTTCATATCCCAGATCCTGGTGCATACACTGTATAAATTTTGTCGGATCTTCTTTGAAGAGCTCCGCTGCCATCTTTACCAGCTGCTTCGTGGTTCTTTGCTGAATAGTGACCTCCTATACATCACTCATCGTAAGAGGTAGTACGTTATCGTAGTTCACTGCACCGGTAGTTCTCTCCAAGGCCGTCTTGGTCAGAACAGACAGAACCACTGTTCCGTCTTAGTGCTGTTTCCATCTTTCGATTGCTTCGCGTTCGTTCATCATGTCCGTCTGCCGCATGTAATCTTTGTGCGAGTTTTTTCAAGAACTTCCGCGATTCTCAGCAGCTCCATGGCTACGCGTGCTGCATTATTCTAGCCCAAAAGCGCTCGTCACTCGTCGTCAAACCATTTTCGTTGTCGACGATGTTCAGTTACAGTTGTCATACACTACCTTGAAGAAAAAAAGTTCCTGGAATCACCACCGTGTGGCGCTCTCAATCACCCGTTTTGATTTCTGTTTTTTTAGGTTGGTACATCTGTCATTGACATTCTATAAAAATTGTAGTGTGATAGTTTTACATTTCTAAAAGTGACGCTCTGTTGAGTACATCTGCTGGCGTGTGCGTGTCTCGATTTTGTACAATTTGCAAAATGGAATTGAATTTGCAACAACATCGTTACTCGTGAACATTTTCCTAGAAACGAAACGAATACCATTCAGCAACCACTGAGTTCCTGATTTGGCTCCCTGCGACTTTTTCCTATTCGAACGACACGTTTCAGCACCCGAGATGAGATATTGGATGAATCGGAGATGACGCTGATGACCATAAATGTTTCGAGGATTGAATCAAGCGCTGGAATAAGTGCGTTGCAGTGGATGGGGAGTACTTTGAAGGGGACAACATCGATATTGATGTATAATTTTTTACTTTTCATTTCCTGAATAAATTCCGGGAACTTTTTGATCAAGGAAGTAAACAGAATGGGGTCACTTTTCGAAAACAAAAACAACTCAAACCTTCTGCCAATTTGTGATTCATGTATTCCTTTATTAATAATATATTGTTATGCATTGTTAATTTTTTTACAATGGCGCGGCCAGGGCGATGTGCGGGTCGCTCAAAAATTTCTTAGCAACTAACAGACAACAATCAATATGCTCATATATGATGTAATCAATTCGCTTGTTACCTGCAGAACAATAAAATCTAATAGCTTACCTTACCTCTCATTCTACGCACGTTAATTTACTGCTTTAATTATTCATGTTTTTGTATGGTTGCGCTCAGTCCCGTGAAAACGAAAAATAATTCAATAAAATGTGTTTTCAAGCAATTAATAAGTTTGATGTGATGAAAAGGAGATAGAAAATGAGAACAATGTAAGCACTGTCTAGCAGCACTTATCAGATGAATCAACAGTCACTGAATAAATCAACGGGTGAATGCGGTTTTTCGACCACCCTGCCCAAATTAATAATAATGTTCATCATTTCCTCTGTCCGTCATCAGACCCAATCAATGAGTCGCATTCGGTGGAGTATGAATTTGAAGATAAAATATGCGAACCACCCAATAGCTCTATCTAATCCTGTGAATCCCTAAACTTCATCAACAACTCGAACCGCTTGTTTGTCCGAACGCCTCGCAGGATCTGTCCCTGTTTGTGTCGACTCTGCTCTATGACGCGTCTCGCTCCGTCCGCATTGTCCCGAACACTTGTGCTTCCGCCAGCGACAGTCGCTGTTTTTGTCTTGAAGGCCGTCTGGAATTGCTTCTGCCGCTTCTCCATTCTCTCGACATCGGAGAGCAGCGGTTTGTGTGGGTTTGTGGATTTGGTGGTAACTGGCCTCGCTATGATGGCCTTTGAGGCGGATGGTGGGATGCTGGCTGCGGTGGAGGATGTTGCTTCTTTTTCGGATTTATGGAGTGATTTGGGCAGTAATGCTAAAAAGTTCAAGGATGGGAATTCAAAAATTAGAAAAAATTACACTCATTCACAAAGGACTAGGGAAACAGATCTGTCCTACCACTTCTTGACATTGCGGCTGCAGGACTCTTAGCAGCACTATTGGTAAGAATATCTTTGGCTCGCTGAACCTTCCTTTTGTGAAACTCCTCGATGGATTCCATTCGCTTGAACTGCTGCTGATGGATGTTTTTGAAGTTGGGCATTTTGTTGATCTTGGTCGGCTTCATTTCTCTTTGCTCCGACTGCGAACGTTGACGGTGACTTATGTCTGTTACTGAAGGGAGAAGAATGAAAATTTCACACTAGAACAACATTCTCCAAAATACTCACTGTTCACATCTTCATTTTTGAAGCTCTTTTTCAACCGCTCATCAATGGTGTCGACCAGAATGGTGCTATTCGCAGGGCTATGGAATGTTACGTTTTTCTTGACAATTTCCACCTCGCCAGCTGAAAGCGAACGTTTCCGGCTGTGCTGTATGAGGCGCTCCTTAATTGTCAATAGATCTTGCGACTTGAAAGGGGTGCTTGTAGCGCTTCCCGGTTTGTCTTCGACGTCTCCGGGCAGCAGCATGGTAACGATCGGACTATCAGGAATTTCTATGATTTCCTGGGGAACGCTTGCGTGCTGCTTCTCGCCATCGTCGGGTTTGTTTGGCGAGAATGTCTCATCGGGTTTGGTAATCTTTGATTCTGGGGTTCTAGGTGCAGCCGGATCCCGATCAGTGGGAATTTCAAAGGTCTCATCTGCGGTCGCTGGAATCTTCTGTGTGTCCGGAAAGACAGTGACGATTTCGTCGTCGCGGTCCGCAAATGAGACATCACCTGTACCTTGCGGAACGTCTTGCAATAGGTCATCCTGTTTGTCATCGTCCATGTCATCCATCACCGGAGGCTCCGTCTTGTCTAGGTCGTCTTGCTCTTCTTCGGGAGCTGTTGTTATATCCTGTATTGGACCGTGTGTTTGATCATCGAAAATCTTCGATTCCTCTAGAAATTCAATTGACTCAAAATGATCATCCTTCTTCGCTTCTCCTAAAGCACTCTCTATCAATAGATCATCATCCACTAGCAGGGCCTCGGAGAATGTGCTACACGTAGACTGTTCCTTAGATTCGTTCTGCACCTTCGTTGATGCTTGGAGAACCTCTGAAATTTCTTGTTCGACGGTGACAGAGGAAAATGTTTCTGGAACATTCAGAACATTTTCTGCGTCATCTTCATCAATAAACGCATCGCTCTTGGGTTCGGGTTCAAGTCCTGTTTCAAGTTCTTCTGTGTTTTTCTCCTGTGCATGTATCACGTTAGACGACTCATCAGTTGGCTTTTCTTCGAAAGTCTCTGCATCTCGTAGCAGCTGTTCTTCCTGTTCTGAGCTAATAGACAACCCCTCCCGTTCGTCCTCGTTGCCATCAATTATCTCGGATTCCCCTTCAAGAATGACATCCTTCATCTCCTCTCGGTGTACTTCTTCGCAACGTGATGCTTCGCCCGCCGGTTCCGATTTGGAATCATCATCATTCCCTCCTACTTCTTTGATGTCCACACCATGTAGATCCACCGCTGACTTCCCACCGTCTTCTTCCATCGGTTCGATCTGCTCAGCTAACGGAGCAGGATCGTTTGGAACTTTCTCCGCCGGATGAGGCGGTGGTGCAGTCTGTTCGATACGGGTCTCTGGAAAATTTCCTTCCGATGCAGATTCTGCGTTCTCCTCCCCGATCTGTCCTTCCTCGATTCGTTGGGTGTATTCTCCTCCATACTGCTCGGGTTGGCCAAGTTCGACGGGCTCCTGCGACGGGCTCTCCTCATGGTCTGGCTCTTCGGTAAAACGAGAACCACTGTCATCATCGCCATCGTCGTCGTCGTTCCCTCCATTGCTATTACCTTGGGCTGACAAGGACTCGCCATCGCTTTCGGTGACCGTTGGGGCTACCTCTTCGTATGCCTCACTGCGACTGTTTCTGAAATGAGAGTTTATTTTTTTTACCGAAAGTCATAATATAAGGACACTTCATAGGATAGTTTTGCTGTGACAAAATTTCTCCTACTACTGTAAGAGCTTAGAATGAACGATTTATTTTCAAAATAATATAAGTTTTCCCCCGAAACATGGAACCAACAGTAGTATATATATATGAATAAAAGCGCAAAATCCGAGGAAGGAATCGTCCGAGTTGAGCCTCTTTTTCTCTCTCTCTCTGTCTATCTCTTTCTCTCTCTTTTTCTTTTCTCTCTCTCTTTCTCTAGATTGTTTCCTGGAATGTGCGTCTCCGAAAGAGTCCAAAACAAAACTTTTTCCACAATATGTTTTTATCAACCAGCGGCATTGGGATTTCAGCGTCGAAATCTGTTTCTCAGTGTATTCCGCGGCTCTTGTGTTTTTTACTGACTCTTTTCAATGTTTTGTAGATGTACTGGTGATGACAGTTGAACTTTTTCGTGGCATCCCGTTGGCTGGATCCTTGCAGTCGAAGCCACGAAAAAGAAAACGAAATTATTTTGCGCCCGCAACTTTGGCTAATCTTCCACTACCTTGCTTACGAGTAGCTGTTGAGGATCTTAGGATATTGAAAATAGTAAACATAAACCGCAAAATTTTTAGAGAGAGAGAAAGAGAAAGAGAGAGAGAAAATCTGCATCTCCGAACATTAAATATAAGCTTGAACAGAGAGTGTTGCTGCGCATTGCCATTTCCGAGAGATATTTACAAGCCGTGGTTCAAGCCCCCGTGTTTGCCTATAAATCAAGATGTGTTTTGATCCCGTTTCAATTCTGTTTCAACATTATGCAGATAGACAATACGTATTTTCGTCGGATAAAGCGTCATCGCATGAGGCCAAAAAACGCAATCCGTCCTGAATACCCATACGATCCCATTTGTACTCAAAAACCGCAACCCGATAAATCTGTCTCAGCCCTCTGCCTGGAGAGAAAGGAGTTGGAAAAAATAGATTGGTGGAATGAGAAGATGCTTTCGTAAAAATGACATGGAGGCCATACAACACTCCTGTTTCGGAAGCTTGACCGAACAGCTGATTATGGACCGTTTTCGGATGCTCACTAATTTTTTTTCAACAATGGACGTGTATCTTCAACTTCAATAAATCAAATCTGCAAGTATGTTTGTCTTTTTTTGACAGCCTCTAGTCTTGAAAAAAGACCTATAAAACATTCAATCAATGGAGGGTTCTGGGATTGAACCCACTGTCGTTCGCTCAGTAAACAGACGCACAACCTTATGACTACGGAGACTCTCTGATCATGAATGTGATTTCAGCATCCTTTCCCGACCAAACTGATAACTATGAGATGATTACCCACGTGTTAATTTACTATTAGATAAATTAAATTAAAATATATACGCACAATAAGAAGTTATTGCAGCGGGGAGTTACTATTTTGTGTGTTCTTTGTGCAATTTCGTCAGTTTAAGGCAATCATCAAGAGTAAAAAATGAAATGTGCTTAATAGGTATAATGTTGTTTCAATAAAAGTTCAACGAGATTTCTAAGATTTTCAATTTTCTCCAAGATAATGATAATGGTTTGTTTGAAATTTTATTTTCATTTAAGGGCGAAAACGCGGTGTTCTGGCCGGATCTGGCGTGGGACCACTACTCGAAGCGATCGTTGGATGAGATGGAGCGGCTGAATATCGATGTGGTACCCAAGCCGGCGAATCCGCTCAACGCCCCCCATCGAGAATTTCTGGGCAAACCCGAAGCGTAAGTCCTACTCCAACAGTTTTGTCGCGAAAACTGAGAAGAAAGAACTCAAACACATGCCTTCACACATGTTTTCGTCCGCCATGGCGAATGTTCCGATTAACTGCCGGAAGTCCGCTCGCAAGGGCGTAAAATGATTTTTTGCAAGTAAGCTAATAAATTGTCTTTCATGGGGAATTTATCAAACTCAGTTATCTGTCTTATTTTTTTTATCACCATCCGAAAAAAGTCCATTTTCTTAATGCAAACGTTAGATGAACGGAATTTTGGTTCATCGCGGAGTTTCAGCTTCAGAAAGTTCATACCGCTCATTTAGAGTAATTTTGACCCACTCGATATTTTGACCGTTGAAAATGTTGAATTTTGTGCCGGAGAAACACCATTTGCGGGAAGTTTTATTGCATTATTTTTTCTAAAAAAAAATGTACAGTCGATAGCCACCATTTGCTTACAAAGCTCCAGCGGTAACCACGTGTGAAAAGTATCCCACCCGCCATATCCCCCAGAGGTTTGTTCAATGTGACACCTAGGAAGTTAGTCTTGAAACCGCTAGAAGAAGCAATCGGAGCAAATGGTGTCGTCAAAAAATTGTAGATGTGTGATTTTTCAGAAGGTTCATTATTCATGCTTCTTCTTCTTCTTCTTCTTCAATGGCACTAACGTTCCTAGAGGAACTCCGCCGTCTCAACGTAGTATTACTTGCGTCATTTTTATTAGTACTTAGTTGAGTTTTCTATGCCAAATAACACGCCTTGAATGCATTCTGAGTGGCAAGCTCTAGAATACGCGTGACCACAGTGCAAGTCATTATTCATGCTTACAACACCATTTTTTTTTCGATATTAGCTGAGTTGGCTCATATCGGTACGTTTTTGAATCGAAATTACGGTAATAATGACCAGTCATTTCTGCAAAAACTTCTGTGTTAGCTGTACAGCTCCGCATCGTATCATTTTTTTTCGTGAATTTTGTTTTTTTTCTGAAACTGCTCATACATTTGTGTATTATCTAACACGAGTCACCTTTTTTACACAACCAAAACCATTTTTTTGTCACTAACTGACCCGGCAAACTTCATCCCGCCCAAAATTAGTTTTTTGTTATCAATACCTTCGAACATTCACATTTTCTTACTGAGCGCACTTTCACGGGTCTAATCGCAGAACTGTTCATTGATTGATCTTCTCATCGACTCTTCAAAATTACCTTTTACTATAAAATTTTTAGTACTTCTACTAGAACTCGTCAGTATAATATCAGATTATTTTCAGACACAACTCTCGTTCAAGATTTTTCAACCACTTGCAAATAACATATTTCTCCGTTACATGGAATAAATGTTTGATACATAAAATAAAGGGTGTGTCACATCAAATTGCATCACGGAAAAAACGCTGTAGAAATTCGCCCAGTAGACCGATCCTTTTGAAAATTTTAGACAGTAAAATAAAAACTATTAAACAACTTTTGGCATTTTCTTTTTATTCATACTTCGAGCCCAAGCCCGTATGCTCACACCTTCTTCTTTACCCCGTCCATAAGGTTCTGTACAACGTCAGGTTGTAGTTTTTTTGAACAGAAATCCATTTTCTCTTGAAGTCCGCCTCCGATTTGACAACTTTTGGGTTCTTCCGGAGGGCCTGCTTCATAATCGCCCAATATTTCTCTATTGGGCGAAGCTCCGGCGCGTTGGGCGGGTTCATTTCCTTTGGTACGAAGGTGACCCCGTTGGCGTCGTACCACTCCAACACGTCCTTTGACTAGTGGCACGAAGCGAGATCCGGCCAGAAGATGGTCGGGCCCTCGGGCTGCTTCAATAGTGGTAGTAAGCGCTTCTGTAGGCACTCCTTAAGGTAAACCTGCCCGTTTACCGTGCCGGTCATCACGAAGGGGGCGCTCCGCTTTCCGCAAGAGCAGATCGCTTGCCACATCATGTACTTTTTGGCAAACTTGGATAGTTTCTGCTTGCGAATCTCCTCCGGAACGCTGAATTTGTCCTCTGCGGAGAAGAACAACAGGCCCGGCAGCTGACGAAAGTCCGCTTTGACGTAGGTTTCGTCGTCCATTACCAGGCAATGCGGCTTCGTCAGCATTTCGGTGTACAGCTTCCGGGCTCGCGTCTTCCCCACCATGTTTTGCCTTTCGTCGCGGTTAGGAGCCTTCTGAACCTTGTATGTACGCAGGCCCTCCCGCTGCTTGGTCCGCTGGACGAATGAACTTGACAAATTCAGCTTATTGGCGACATCCCGGACCGAACTTCTCGGATCACGTCTAAACTGCTTAACTACGCGCTTGTGATCTTTTTCACTGACGGAGCATCCATTTTTGCCGTTCTTCACCTTCCGGTCGATGGTTAGGTTCTCGAAGTATCGTTTTAGTACTCTGCTGACCGTGGATTGGACGATTCCCAGCATCTTACCGATGTCCCGATGTGACAACTCCGGATTCTCGAAATGAGTGCACAGGATTAATTCACGACGCTCTTTTTCGTTCGACATTTTTCCAAATTTACGAAAAATTTACAGTGAAGCATGGCCAACGTGAGCTATACATCTGATTATAAGCGAAAGCTGAAGATATAATTCCTAAAAATTAAATTTCTACAGCGTTTTTTCCGTGATGCAATTTGATGTGACACACCCTTTATAGAATAAATACAGCCCTAAATCGGACAATTCCTTCCTCGAGTTTTGCTCCTATCAACACATTCGGCGATCCATTTTTATTTATAAGGATGGAAGAATATATAGGAGTGCGTTTTATCACATTTAAATCCATTTCCACTTTCGAGCAAAGATCGAATTCGTTAGCACAACAATCAAATTATGGGCTAACAACGCCGATTTTTCTTATTTTTTATTTTACTTCAGAGTTTTCCGAAAATTTTCAATTATCATGTTGGAGTATGTGTAAAATTTTCATAGGACCACCTTTCCATTCCAGGGAAGGGAGGGGTGTCATATCATCATGGAAACATTTCTCGTACCCAAAAACACTCACATCTCTCGAGATATGCAGAAGTTTTTGTTTCATTTGTATGGTAGCCCCTTCCCCTTAGAGAGGGGGTAGGTGTGTCGAACCAACATAGAAACATTTATTGCTCCCTAAAACCTTCATATGCCAAAGGGCCTGGCCGGGTAAGGGAGTAAAAAGTGTCCCCAAACCAAATCACTAGCTGTATGGCAAATATTGTAAAGGATATTAAATAAGAAATTTTTGGTGGTTTATTTGAACCCCTATGCGTTTTTTGTTTATTTTTGTTTATTTTGAACCCCTAGCCGTAAGAGCACATTTAAATATGAATTAGAGTAGTACTGAATCTCTAAATCCCAAAAAAAAAAAATTCAAAATTTAAATATTTTTTTAGTACTAAATTTTTTGATGAAATTTTTCTTGATACACCGTGGTAAGATGTACATTCAGTTTTTTTTTCAATTTTTTATCTCGGATCTATTGAGGATGGCGTGAAATAAACGAAAAAGTACGTTTTCCACTACAGATCCTACGTCAAACCACATAGGGGTTCAAATAAATCACCAAAATTTCTTATTTAATATCCTTTACAATATTTGCCATACAGCTAGTGATTTGGTTTGGGGGCACTTTTTACTCCCTTACCTAACCACTCTTTGGAAATATAAAAAAAAAACTTTTTTGATACCGTGCAACCGTGTAAACCGCCTTACCCGGCTAGGCCCTTTGGTTCAACTTTCTTGATTAGTTCTCGTATATATATATATACGATATATATATATATATATATATATATATATATATATATATATATATTTATATACATAAGAATGAATTATTGTCCGTTCCTCACGATTTAATTCGAGGTTTATCAGGTTTGATGCGTCTTAGTCGTCATCAGGTTTATATGCCTAAAAAGAAATTACAGTCAACCCTCCTATAACGCGGGCCTCTTAGAGCGCGTTTTCCGTTTAACAACGTACCATCAAACAACTTTGTTCGATAGAAGCTGGCGAATTCGAACGAAGTAAGGGAGGAGCAATGTAACCACACCAATACAATTCAATGTGATTGCTTACTTTCACTATTACATACAATTCGTACGGCCACATTTCCGCATCCAATATCAATACTACCCTTGTCTTTAGTATTTATTGGTCTCCATATAACGCAGTACGAATGATGTAATTTCTACTAGTTCTGAGTTTCTTATAACGCGGAACGCACTCACCGCGCTATAGGAGGGTTGACTGATTATACCACGAATATAAATCATGTACAAAAAAATAATTTCTGTGGGGACTTGAATGTTCGAAATTATTTAAATGAAAATATCAATTATTATAGGTGGGACGAAGATCCCCGGGTCAGCTAGTTGAAGATAAAATCAAAAGTGTTGCTTGTTCCGTTGATAGAAAAAAAATATGGTCAACGAGAGAAATGTCTGGAAGGACTTCGCGTCTCAACGTTTCCATATAAGATTTTCGCAACTAGAAATTCCGTATTGGCGTTTTGTGGTGTATTGTGCGGACGAGGTGGCTGTGCAGAATCTGATGGCCGGAGTTAAACGTAAAGCCAACTGTAAGCAATCGAAAGAATTTGTTATTCCAAAAAGAATAATAGACAAATGAAGGTCAAGATCAGAATCACGTGATTTTCCCTAGTTCTATTCTTAGCTTCTAGAACAGTTGGTGCGTAGATTTTAATCGCTTGAAGCGAGCGTATGTTTGATTCAGCTGGGAATATGGTTTAGAATTTAGTGTGATGCAAGGCTTAAAACAAACCATAAAATAAGCGAGCGCGCGAGCGATCGTAAAACCAACGGTCGGTTGTGGCTGGAACAGAATCAAAAGGATCATTCATATCTATATTCGCTCTGATACTTGACCGAGTGACAAATAGAATTTTTGACTATATGGAGAAGCATTACTCACTTTCTCCTTCACTCCCAGTGTTTGACCTAGGATTAGGATATATCATGTAAGCAAAAATTCTGTTTAAAAACCCGCTCTCAGGCTGCCTTCTGCAGCCAGAAGTTCTCTTAAGTAGAATTTGAGACCCGTGTTTGAATATATCACAGTCTTGAGTCCGCTAACGAGAGATCAGCAGCATCCAGACTGCCAACGTTCGAAGCAATAATTGTATAACTTGCGCTCGGAGTTCGTGAAGATCTTGTTCTCGTTGATCCTCCCGCTTAGTAGATTTCGACAAATTGTTCAAATTCCCGTATTTTTCTGTATTTTGGGTGTTTTCACGCAACTAGTAAATGCATATCGATTTTTCGTTATGAAAATCACATGTAATCAATACGGGTTTGGGTTTGTTGGAAAGCCCCAAGTCACTAGTTATAGTTACAGTACCATATGACGTTTCTGTTTTTTTTAACGGTTTTCTTCAAAGAGAAAATATGATCATGGTTTGTGTCCGGTATTAGAAACCACCATTTTTGAATGAAAAGATTCGAATTTTCAAGTCGATGTTGCATTTCTTATTGCTTGAGTTTACTGGCATCATATTGATTCATTAAGAAGCTTTCTCCAGAATATTGCCTTTTCTAGGGCATTTTAAAGGTGAATAACACTCAACACAGAGAAACTTTATTTCTGCTTCGCGCGAAGGAGAACAGGACAAAACAAACTACAGCGCTCCAAGTGGTTGCCATAGTCATCATGTGGACAGACAAACCAACATCAGTAAATCGAACAAACCATGATCAGAATTGAGGTCATCGAAATGCATTATTTACGTGATTTAGATATATAAGTCTGATAAAAGTGATGTGCAAGCATGTTTGAGTACAATATATGTAAGAGTTATAATCCAGAAAAGGTCTGAATACGTATCATTAAAAGTGGTACTGGTGATTGATTAAAAGTTAGCTCAAATGAGGGGCGCATTGACACCGACAGAAGATGGATTTTATAAACCTTTGAAACATGTGAATATCCTATAGAACTACTGTAAATAATAAAAAAGGGAATTTTATTTATATGTTTTGAAACATTTGAATACTTGATTTGACTCAGGTGCGCTAAACAAGAGCATTCAAAAAGTGGACAACCAAGATCATGTTTCCGACTGGACCAACCAACATTTTTTACCTTAGTTGATTTAATGGCAATAAGTTTATATTGTAATACAAATTTCATCAATTTACACGCATTCTTGTTTGACCTTATATTGATCATTGCATTGGGTCTTTCGTTTTATTAGGAGGCTGTTTAGAATTTGGCCTCATTCGATTCAAAAGACAAGAATGTTGGAAGTATTATTCTGAAATTTCACAGATATTGAAATAAATTGGTGTAATCAACAGAAAAGTAATTCAAAATAAACAATTCGATAGTGTTTTCTCTGAAATCTCAAATTCTGCCTTCAAAGGCAATTTCTTTCCGAAATACTGGTGCGATGAATTAGCTAAAATTTATTCTAGTCAACGCTACGTCTCGAATTCTGGTAGACAATAGGAGAAATCCAGTAGAAGATCAGGAAACAGGGCTGAACGTTTGGTTAGTTAACTCCGGAGGTTGATTGTATCGTAAAGTATCGCAGTTATAGGCCCAACAATAAGTGGTGCCTCACCTCATCTCAGTGACTTATGTACAGGGATGAAGCGAAACAAAAAGGGATATGCCGAACTAAAATAAAAACGCCAGATGTTTTCATTTCTTTTTTTTCTATAAAAATGAATTTAATTCAGGGTTTGTCAAATACATAGGATATCGATACTTCATGAGAGAGGTAACCGAACAATACCGGGGAAAAATTAGTAAAAAACTCAGGAGAAAAATAACCAACCTAATTCAGCAAACTTGTTTCATCCTTCAATGGTGTAGTCCTACTGTCATACTATTAGAATCTATAATCTATTTTGGTCACATATTGCAGCGAAATTACGATGCGCACCTGTCTTCCCATACCGTTTGACGGTGTGAGACATCAATTGGTGCGCAGCTGGAAGAACAAAGTGCACGTTACCGGCCATCAACACTTACCCATCAATGGGTTCCGCCTGTGCTTCCTTATCATCTTCATCCGTGACTTGAGGCTCTTCATGCTCCTTTTCGTCCTCTTTGTCCTCGGCAACAGGATCAACCGCACCGACGACGGCGAGAATTTCGTCCCGAGAAGGTTCTTCCTGATCACCTTGAATATCACCTTCAGCCTGAACTTCTGGCTGCCGCTTACCGTCATCGTCATGCTCCGCATTGTCATCATAGTCCAGCACTACCGCTACAGTCTTTCTTTTTCCCCGTCCACCACCGCCAGCAGTGGCAGCAGCTGTTGTAACAACGGGTTGGACCTTGGAATCTCCATCGTCATCGAAGAACTTTTTCGGTTTAATCTTCCTTCCGGAGCGACTGCTTCCGGTGTCCTCCTGAGGCACTACAGGAGTCGCTGGTTTTGCAACAGCCAATGTTCGCCGGAAAGATGGTGTTTTTGGAACTTTAGTATTTCCCTCATCCATCATAGCGGGAGCCGGAAGTGTTTTACGACCTCGTTTCGGTTTCTCCTGTATAACGACCTCAGGCACGGAAATGGGTGGCTCTTCTTCCTCACGACCTGCGTCATCTGTTGGAATTACAACGTCTACCTCTTCCTCTTTCGACTCAGAAGATTCGCCAGCCTTCGAGGCGAGGGGATCTTTCTCCAGCACTACCACTATCTCCTTTTCCAGATGCATATGACGGTGATGATCATTGAAACCCCGTTTAGTAATCTGGCGTTCCTCAGTATTCGGTGATATTTTGGACACCTTTGGGGATAGTTTGGCTGCTTTCGGCTCAAGTTTAGTTTTCTTTGGTGGAGATACTCCAGATTTCACAGCCACCCCTTGGGGAGAACTATTTTGCCTCTTAACCGGTGAGATCTTCTTCTGAGGAGTCTCAACTGGCTTCATCGGAGAAACCGTCTTAAGAGCTACCGTTACTGTTTCATCTTGTTCAAACTCACCGAAGAATTTCTTAGGTTTGATCTTTCGTCCGGAGCGAGAAGTTGGCTCGCACGATTCGTCAATAATCCGAGCAGTTTTTGGTGTGTTTGGGGCAACATCAGGTGAGTGGTCGCGAGTTTGGGGAAGCATGGATTTTCCACGTTTTGTCGGCGTCTTGGTTGGAAGCTTAGCTTGCACCTGTGGTGAGACCGTTGCCGTTTCTGGTGCTAAAGATTTTGCACGTCTGGCTCTAGCTGGATGATTGTCCTCTTTCGTTGGTGAACTCATACCTGACTCAGAGGACTTCTCTGTAAACGCATTTTGTCCTCGATTGGATGTTTTCTCTTTCGTAGTCTCCAACTCAGGAGACTTATCTAGGGGTGTACCTTTTCCCCGTTTTGGCGTTTTTGTTGGAGGCTTCTCCTCATTGTTCCCTTCCGATGAATTAGCAGCAAGCTTGTCATTCTTCACAATTTCCGGAGACTCATGCATATCGGCATTAACCGGCAATTTACCTCTCCTGAAAGATTTGGACGGCAACTTGGCCTTTACAAGCTCCGTCACAGGATCAACCGTTCCAACAATAGATTTTCGCCTCATAGGGGTTTTCACAGCAATCGGTTCTTCCGTGGAGTTAAGTGTTTCGGCAGCGCTTGCCGAATCGATCAGATCATCCGTTTTGGGCTTTGTACGACGCGATGGTGTTTTCGAATGTTTTTCCTTCTCCAAATCAGCTTCGGAACCCTTACGAATGGCTGCCATTGACCTTCCTCTGGGAGTTTTTGGAGCAATATTTTCTTCGCCTTCCGGTTCCATCGATTTACCCGGTGCCATAGATTTCCGTGTAGCAGATTTCTGTGGTATTTCTTTCTTCGGACTTGCGACCACAACTTCCTCGAATTCTTTCAAATGAGCCGGAACCTTAATTTTCCGACCAGTGCGAGAAATTCCCGATTCAGATGAATCAATTTCCTCGGGCTCAACCTTTTTGGCAGATTTCTTAACAGATGGAGAACCAGTTGCCACTTTGTTTTTCTTTGGCGTGATTTGTTCATGTTCTTGAACGAAAGCATTCTTCACAGCGGACTTAAGAAGTGTTTTACGAGCAGATTTTTTCACATACTCTGGCTCCGTAGGGGCTTCTTTTGTAGGCGTCGTTGCATCATTTTGACTTTTCGAAATAGTTCGCCGCGAAGATTTCTGTTGTTGTTCCGAATCTTCCTTCAAAAGTGTCTTCCTAGCTGATTTTGCCTGAACAGCTTCCGGCTCCTGAACACCATTCTTACTCGGTGTCTCTTGATCGAAACTCTTGAGAATTGTCTTCCTGGCTGACTTTTTTGCTGACTCCGAAACATCTTTATGCTTTGGTGTTCCAATGTCCGCCGAATCTGCCACCTTTACGCCAGAGTCCGGCCCTGTCGTTTTTGAGTTTGGAGAATCGTCGAAATGGGCAGGACGCTTCACCTTCCGACCGGATTTCGTCGCACGGCTTTGCTCGGTTACGAGTCCGCCATCTTTCAGCGCAGACTTATTTGGCGTTCTTTCAACCAGACCTAGTAGTGTCAATGAGGGAATTCAGAAAAAAAAATATCACCAAAAATATTTGAACAGACAGTAGCGTTCTCATCACACTCATCGCATTGTAAGAAATAAAGACAACCGCATCCTACCTCCACGATTCATCCTGGCGGGAGAAGCACTATATCAAACGCAAAATCAACCTTGAAATATCACGAAAAATAAACAAGTTTTTTTCGGGCTACAATTGCCACTGTGCACTATTTACTTTCCCCGTGAATAGTTCACTATATTTCACTGCAAATGCAACTAAAATCAACTTTGAAAATCCTTCAAACAAAACGCAGCGATATTTTCGCTTTCTGTTGCGGAGAACAATGTTCGGACGTTTGTTTTTCGGCTGCTTCTTCGCTGCTGTCGCAATTTTTGAACGTTATTTTCTCGGCCGGTTTTCCATGGCTGGTTCTCGGAAATAGTAACGAGGGCGAATGGGGGCGCTCGTTTTACATTGCGTAAATGAAACTCTACAAAGGTATTTTGGAAAATTTAAAATTTTGCGATTTGGATGCAAACTGTTGCATGTTCCGGTATCTTCATATCCATGAAATGAAAAAGAAATTCAAATATATTTACTATGCATCAAATGTTTAAGGTGTCTAAAGTTGTCAAATATTCAGAATTAAGTATCAATAATTTATACATAGCAAAATTATGGAACGTTTAAAGTCAAATCATTTCACACGAGGTTTTATTATACATAAAAATTCTATAGAAATTAAGGCAGACGATTGAGAAAATAATTGGTATGAATGCGTTTATGTAAAACGAGTTTTTCCAACTAGTAGTAGAGATGTGCCATCCGTTCATGAGCTGTTCCGAAGAATCGACTCTTTGAAGTGAGTTGACGCGGAACAGCTCGCAAAAAAAATCAAACAGCTCTTCAGCTCACTTTGATGATGATGAAGGAGAGAAAAGAGCTGTAGAATTGAAGAGAGTGTGTGAGCTGTAAGATTCAAATGAACTGACCGTCTCTCGCTCTTCGTGTTAAGACATCAGTTTAATTTCATTTTTTTTTTTTTTTTCCAATTCGTTTATTTGTAAGGCTCAATCGCATAAGCTTTGCGGAGCCGCTAACTCAAGTTTTGTTTATACAAAAATTTCATCTTAAATCTATGTTTAGTAGGTTTCGACCGATTACTCGCGGTTTACTCGAGGTTAGAGGGGCAACAATTTTTGTGGGACGGGTCAGGTTAGGGATATGGATATGAGGTATCATTGTCTCAACCGAGGGTTGCCGCACGCACTGTAGCATTGTGCATAATGACCAGGGATAGCATCTGGTGTTCGACTAGCTGTCGAGGGTGGGCGACGGTGAGATGAGGGGACAATACAAACAAACTAATAATGAAAAAGAAAAAAAACACAAAAGCATTAAATTCTTATACTAGACCGTTTCACAAACATATAGATCAACTGCATATAGCAGATGTCGCGAGTTCCCAACACGTCTCTAACAGGAACATAGGGTTGTCTTCCTTGGACCTCAAGGGCATTCAAAAGGTACTCTCTGGCTGCGTAATTATCCGTACATTGCCAAACTGCGTGATCGATGTCATCGTAACCGTTTCCACACCGACAGACATTGTTTTGAACAAGATTTATTCTGTGGAGGTGCACATCTAGCGAGTAGTGGTTGGACATAAGTCTACTCATTACACGAATGAAGTCACGACTTACGTCCAAGCCTTTGAACCACGCTCTCGAAGAAACCTTTGGAATAATTGAATATAATCACCGCCCAAGACTTCCAGTGTCCCAATCGGTTTGCCAACTCAAGAGGGAACTCTGACGCAGTAATTGGAAAAATTCATCGTATGAAATCTGTCTATCAAACAATTCGCCTTCCTGGGCACCCACCTTTGCTAGAGTGTCCGCCTTCTCATTGCCAGGAATTGAGCAATGAGAGGGGACCCATACAAAGGTTATCTTATAAGATCTTTCGATCAGTGCACTCATCTGCAGCCTCACTTTTGTGAGGAAATAAGATGGGTGCCTACTAGTTCTCATCGACTGGAGAGCCTCAAGCGAACTGAGACTATCCGAGAAAATGAAGTAATGGTCTGCAGGCTTGTTGGAGATCATCCCCAATGCGAAGTCGATTGCTGCCAGCTCAGCAACATAAACGGAACAAGGTTCCTGCAGTTTACGGAAGGCGCTCGAATTTTCATTGAAAACACCGAAGCCAGTGGATCCATTGAGGCGAGACCCATCAGTGAAGTATCTTTTCATGCAATTGACTTTTGAGTACTTTCGGTTAAAAATACGGGGAATGTAAGTTGATCGAAGCTGATCTGAGATTCCAAGTATTGCTTGTTTCATCGACAGATCGTATTCAATTGAGGAACTGCTGATGGTGAAGTGAGCACGGTCTGGAGTAAACGATGGAAGACAAATATCTGACGAAATATAGTGGTGGTAAATTCTCATAAACCGAGATTGTATATTTAGATGAAGAATTTTTTCAAAGTTTTCAATCAAAAGTGTGTTCGTGACTCCGCATTTCACCAGTATTCTGAGAGAGAGTTCCCAGAATCGGTTCTGTAGAGGAGTTACTCCTGCCAGAACCTCGAGACTCATGTTATGCGTTGAGTGCATACAGCCAAGAGCTATACGCAGACAATGATATTGAATTCGTTCCAGTTTTAGAAGGTGACTTTTAGCTGCTGAGAGAAAGCAAAAAGAGCCATACTCCAGAATGGATAGAATAGTTGTTTTATAAAGTGTTATGAGATCTCCCTGATTAGCTCCCCACCACGTGCCGCAAATCGAGCGGAGGAAGTCCCTCGTCTTTTCAACTGTTATATTCGCGTTGACGGCATTGAGCTTTGTTTACCAGTTTAGGGGGCGCCAAAAATAATAATTGGCTCTCAGGCAGAATGAACACGTTTTTAAAATTCAAATTATTAATGAAAATTAACTTCTGTGTATCAAATGAGTATTCTATTTCAATGAAAAACACTTTGTTTGCAGGCGGTGCAAAAATCTCATAAGATTTTTTTTTTTTGAAGAAAACTTTCTATTGTAATGTAAAGCCTCAGTAAAAATGTCGGAAATGTTGTACTCGCCGAGTCTGTTGTAAATAATAGTCTGGAATACGTGTTTCAAGTAATTAATAATATGGTGTGAAAAATTTCATTTGAATTTTAACATTTTCAAACTGGCTTCGTGGCTATCGAGTTTGGGACCCAAATTGAAAGTCGGCTCTGACAACTGAGCTGAAGAGCTGTTCATAAAGAACAGCTCATTTAGATGAGCTGATATGATCAGAGCTGTTCATCATGATGAGCTGATTTGCACACCTCTAACTAGTAGTGCTGTATCAGTTCAAAGTACGTGGAATAAGAAGGTAGTCTACTCCCTGCTTTGTTCAAGTGTGGTAGGCAAAGGAAAAAAGCAAGAAATAGTAACAAACCATCGATCGAATCCAAATAAATTTGAACATTTTTTAATTTTTCAAATTATAATACAAGAACTGTCTCCAAAAATGTTTCGAAATGATGAAATAGCAGTTTACTTAATTATTTTAAAATTTAAAACTGTAAAATTATCGCACCTGTACTATAAAAATAATGCAATCCGATAAACAAATGTGTTGAGAGGTTATATCGAAGCAGTGTCGTTCCCGTTCCCGATCCATGGAGCGAATGCATGGGATAGCTGAAAATATTTCCGATTAGTTTATCTCATTCGAAATTATTCTGTTCCGGCATCGCGGGACGTGGTACTTCAACATTTCGCTGAAGTAAACAAAACCTGTTCAGTATGAAATCGATAAAAAACCACATGAAAACTTACTTGCAATGAAAAAGCGGTATATTATCGTGTTTACCGTCGGCACGACTTGCGATTTTGTCTCTTTCCAGGATTTTTGGAACTTTTAAAATCGAGAAATATTGAAAAAACTTTAGTACTTCGAACTAATTGAGGATTTGTTATTACTAACTTCGTTGGTGTGTAACACATGCGCTCTCCGTGTGTATACACAGGAGATATCCCTTACCTTCTATTCTACGTACTTTGGTATCAGTTAGCGGTTAGTATCACACATTTTCATGCCAGGTACCGAAACTTGCACAATGAGAATGATTTGCTACTCCCAAGCGTCATTCGGTTCGTTCTTTGTGCCATTTCACTGGTTCAGGTCACCCAGCAAACATTAAATCGCATAACAAGCGTATATATAACATCATATGCCCTAAAATTTGGTTGGCATATAATGCGCCTAACTGGCATATGCATGCAAAAGTGGAGGCCATATACATACATGGCAAATGCTTACCGAATTTGTTTGGATGAATATGCAACTTTGACCGGCTATAATAGCGATTATGTTGGAATTGAATTGCGATCTAATATGAATATATTCATGAATTGTCAAAGCACCAAATACACTTTTGCCATACTCATATACGATTTATTACAGACATAGAAAAAAAACAAATGGCGCAAAATATTTTCGTTAAATGTTTTTTATAATCTCACGAATCGCCATTTTTATATATGAGTATTTATGTTCGTAGAAATAATAATTGATTGATTGACTTATGTTGGGAGTGGAATATGAATGTTTCAAATGACACAGATTGATAATTGGTGAAAACTGCTCCGATGTGGGTTCGAACTCCGGTCGTCTGGATTATCATCCACCAGCTATCTCGCGCGGCTATCAGAAATTTAATTCAACAGCGGTTCAAACATTCGCGTGTATCAGCATTTCATTGACATTTCTAAGCATTTCATTAGGATCTAATATGATTTAGTGTTTCATGATTTTCTTCAGCATGCAACACGATTTACTACAGTACTGAATCGATTTAAATTATACGCTTATACGACACACAAACTGCATCAGCGTAATATACGCATATGATGCGGATTAAATATACTTTACGACAATGTACATCATAAAATTGATGTTTATTATACCGAATTGCGACTTAATTTGATAATGATATATAAAATCATGTTTTTACATTTTATGCGATTTCAAATATACACGATACATACTTTGATTGATATTATATGCGATTATGATTTATTCTGATTTCTTGTAAGACTTAGTACGTGCAAAATTATACGATTTAATGTTTGCTGGGCAATCACGGAGAGCAACTACGAATTGTACAGTCTACCCAAGCTCAAGCTCAACACATTTTCATGCCAAAGGTTCGGGTTCGATTCTCATTCTGGTCCGGGGATTTTTTTTTCAAAGAAATTCCTTCCAACTTGCGTTGTGGTCACGCGAATACATTCGAGATGTGTTATTTGGCATCGAAATTTCAATTGAGTGAAAATTTGAAATGACGCAAGTACTGAAAATTTACCGTTGAGAAGGCGAAATTTTTCTAGAAATGTTAGTATGTGCCGTCTAATGCTTGTTTTTGAATTAAGCTTGTTTTCCAACCCTTTACAATGAAGATAAATTTACGCGAATTTTTACGAACATTTTTCGCCAACCAATCAGAACGAAGCGCGGGATCACTTGTGAAAGAGCGAAAAAAGATAGAACCTCCCAAAAAATAAAAAAATACGAAAAAATTCGAATCGCGTTGTTTTGACAGTAGCCTCTGCCCACGTCAGAAAGTCGGAATCAAGGCGCCTCTTTATATACCAGGTGAAACAATCATATGAAATGCAATTTCAGCCATATTGGAATTGCGGTCGGTATTGTTTACAAACAGCTCTGATGAAAATCTCTACCCGGTCGAAGGAACAGGAAAATCATCAGAAGGCTGCCGGCGACCTTCTACAAACTGCTACGACGCTTATTCGAACGATGCCTACTATGTTCGGCTTTCGCGAATTTATGTGAAAAAGAAGGGATGATTTTGTAGAATTTCATTCTTATCCAGTTCATCCACTACTCTCGCATGTGAAAATGGTATACATTGATATAAACACCTTGATTCCGACCAAGGCGCTTGTATAAATGTATAACAGGTGAAGCAACATCATCACTACAATAAGAAGGGGATTACGGTTTGTGGAGCGGGGGTTGTTTGTTTTGTTATTGCTAGGATACGCCATTTTTGCATTTCCACATGCGAGAGTAGTGGAAATGAGAATGAAATTCTACAAAATCATCCCTTCTTTTTCACATAAATTCTCGAAATCCGAACATAGTAGGCATCGTTCGAATAAGCATCGTAGCAGTTTGTAGAGAGCCGCCGGCAGCGTTCGGATGCTGCTTGTAGACAATACCGACAGCAATTCTAATATGGCTGAAAGTGCATTCCATATGATTGTTTCACCTGGTATATATAGAGCCGCCTTGGTCGGAATAAGGCAATCAAGATAGGTGCAACCAAGATGGTGGAGTTAACAGGTGGCTCGTAATTTACACTATTTAGAGAAGACGTATGAGGAATGGCAAGACGAAAAGTTTGGATTTGTTTATGTTATTACTTACGTTGGTATGGTTACATTTGATTTCGTCGAAGGTATTTGAAGCAGTATAAAAAATAAACAGTTGTCGTTGAAAATAGTAACCTAGTAACCTTTATGCATATGCTTCCGCCAGCTGGATCGGCTAATGTGATTCAGGGAATGTTTTGATCGTGGTACCGCCACTGGCGCATAATTTGCAGCTTTGTTTTTTGTGCTGGTTCATAACGGCAATCAACCGTGCCGGCGACACTGTAGTCAATGTTTAGCGTTGTTTGGATACCATCTATGTAAATAAGTTCAAACTTACGGGATACATCCGAACGGCAATTCTGACATTACGTTTTACCTTCCACTTCACTTTCCTTGGGTGCAACGAGATTTAAAAAAAATCGCTCAGCTTCACATCGATGGAGCGATATAAGCAACATTCAAGCTTGCTGCAGGATAATAAATAATTTTCCGAATTTATATTTATACTGTACTGAAATTTCTAATATTGAATTGTATCGAGTTCGAGATATAATTGAACTCACATTTGTGAGTGACATGAATTTGTTTCACCAATCTCGTACAACCTGTTTTGGTTGTAAGGACGATAGTTTGACAAATTCGCATGATTTCGTAGTTCAATGTGAATGACTTAGGCGAAAACATTTTGCAAGGACGAATTTCGCAAGTGAAAAATTCACTCATTCTTAAGCAAGCTTTAGCTAATTTTTCTGGTGCGAAATTAGTTTTTGCGGAATATTTTTGCTAAAGTCATTCACATTGAATTACGAAATCATGCTAATCTGTCAAACTATCGTCCTTACAATGAAAACAAGTTGTACGAGATTGGTGAAACAAATTCATATCACTCACAAATGTGAGTTCAATTATATCTCGAACTCGATACAATTCAATATTAGAAATTTCAGTACAGTATAAATATAAATTCGGAAAATTATTTATTATCCTGCAGCAAGCTTGAATGTTGCTTATATCGTTCCATCGATGTGAAGCTGAGCGATTTTTTTTAAATCTTTTTTTTTAAACCGTGTCGCCGGCACGGTTGATTGCCGTTATGAACCAACACAAAAAACAAAGCTGCAAATTATGCGTCAGTGGCGGTACCACGATCAAAGCATTCCCTGAATCACATTAGCCGAGCAAGCTGGCGGTCCGGCGTAACCACAGTGGTTACGTTCGCAAAATAGGTCGCACCGCAGTGATGTCGTGAGCATAGTATCGCTTAGTGGCCGACGACAGTACTTCAGTATCTTTTGCATTCTGTTGGTGCTTTGTTTGGTAACAATAACTTGTACACGTCTACGTTTTTTATGATTTCATAAGTACTTTTGCCCTTCATTGCAGGCGAAAGAGACGATACGATTCTTCACGATGAATGAAAAATTGCATTCATTTACTATACATGCTATACATTTACTATACTACACTTCGAAATTTCATTACTGTGAGGGAACAGAGTCGAGAACCTATGAGAACTATCGATGAGATGTATAAAACTTAACAAATTGTAATTGCCCGATAATGTCAAAAACGACTGGCGACAAACTAATCCGAATAAGCACTACCGGCGCCAAGCGAATCATATTTTAGCAAACGTGTGGACGGCAACATGTGCGTCGCTAATTTCCTTAAAAATGGCTCTCCTAGAGGGGTCTCTTTTGAGCAAACAACAATGAGTGGATTCTCAAAGCCCTGACTGAACATCTTTGAGTAATATTAAGATTGACTACATCCAAGCAATAACGGAGATCGTTTCATCCCAGTTCATGAGCATCCCTTCAACCTCGCATTGTAAGCCTATATCTATCTATATAAATAAAAATGGAAAGCCAAATCTGTTCGTAAACGGAGAACCCGAAGAAGGGATGACCCGATTTTAGCATTCTTTATTTTGTTGTATTTGTCTCTTCCCGTAGATCAATATAGTGGAGAGCAAAACCGAAAAAAAATCGAAAAACTCTGAAAGAATGTCGGAAAATTGAATTCCCATATCACCTAAAATTACAACATGATGAGCGTTGTTAGGCCATTCGATATTTGCACTAGCGAAGTTGATCTTTGTTCGAAAGTGGAAATGGATTTTCATGCAAAACAACGCATTCCATCCATCTATCTATATAAATAAACATTGTCAAAATGGAAGGCCAAATGTGTTGCTAATCGCAAAATCCGATGAAGGAAAGGTCTCTTTTGAGCCATCTTCATTTTGCTGTATTTGTTGTATTCTACCCATAGAGCAATGTTATGATGAGGAAAAGTTTAGAAATTCGTTCTAAAGAAATCATATCAAAACAATAATTTTGGGCTGGACGAAGTTCGCCGGGTCAGCTAGTATATATATACATACAGCCATTCCATGCGTTCTCAAGGGGAAAAATTAGTTTTCGGACCACATGCTTACTTTGAAACATCATATCTCAAAAACGAAAAAAAAGCATCTCTTAAATCGAGATATGTTATGTAAAACAGCCTCATCTTTCAAGAAAAATATAAAAAAATGTAACGCCCTAATCTAAACCGGCTCAGTGGCTCTGAAGTTATGAATTTAAAAAAAAATCAGTTTTGGGAAAAAATGAGAAAAAAATTATTTTTCGGACCACCCTAAAATGGAAATGGTCACCTTAACGAAAAAATAAAAAAAATACGGGTCTAATGATTTGCAATAAAGAACAAAACTACCACTTTTCATCGAAACCTGAGAACCACTATATCGGTTTGGCATGGTATGGCTGTATATATACTAAATATACATATACAAAATATACAATAATATACAAAATACAATCTTAAGTGCATCGCGATGTACAAAATATGAATGAATCTATGAAAATTAACGTTCAAAGACATTTCTACAGATCCGCACACTTTTACAGACATTACCACATTTTAACAGACTTTCACATATTTTTACAGACTTCTTTTAAAAATCTCTTCGTTTCACTTTTCATCGAATGTTTTCAAATCGCAGAAGTAAACATTTACGTGACTGTGACTTTGTTTGTTTTTATTTCGTTCGGAGAAATGTTATATCAGGAAAAGTGGACATTTCAACCGGAAAAGAAACCTCGTGAGAAACCGTAATGCCTTCTCCACAATTAGGCCGGTAGTTGACTCAGAAGATAACGTCCATCATCAACACGAAGCGCTGAATGCTTTAGCGGTGTATTCATCACCAGGACTAGCGGATCATAATTAAGCGGATTTCATTCGGTTAACTTCATTAGCCAAACTGTTTTCACCGACGTTAGAAAATAACGCCTCCAAAACATTTCACTTTTGCTATGTATGTATGTATCGAAATTCGCTGATGTTGAATATTGCTCACACATTAAAATCTTGGAGTGAACTAAGCGTTATTCGTAGGTTGTTTATATTCATAATTAAGCGGATTTCATTCGGTTAACTTCATTAGCAAAGCTGTTTTCACCGACGTTAGAAAATAACGCCTCCAAAACATTTCACTTTTGCTATGTATGTATCGAAATTCGCCGATGTTGAATTTTGCTCGCACATTAAAATCTTGGAGAGGACTAAGCGTTATTCGTAGGTTGTTTATATTCTGTCAGGTTCTGATACCTTGCAATATAAGATGTTCTTTCAGAGATGCAATGGTTAATTAAAAAATTGACGGAAAAATGTAGTTCGTTCATTTTATAAGTTTAACTATTTTTGCCTCTGATAACAATACCTTTTTCATAGTGTTGATTGTCATAAGAAAAATAACACTCCTGATCATTGGATCTTTTGTGACATTTCAATTGGATCTTTTTTGACAGCCGTTTTGATTCAGTCCGCACTACCTAGGAATGTTCTATCTTTTTTCGCTATTTCGCAAGAGATCTCGCGCTTCGTTCTGATTGGTTGGCGAAAAAAGTTCGCAAAAAATTGCGTGAATTTGTCTTCATTGTGAAGGGTTGAAAAACAAGTTAAACAAGAATAGGTTAAATAAAGCAACTGTTCATTCACCAGGAGCTGAGGATTGTACCGCTCATGGCAACTCTAGACGAGCTGATGATTGTACTTGTTAGTGACCATTCAACACTGGATTTTTCGAGTCGAGAGAGACGCACCACGCTAGATATGGGATACTAGGGGGGCGCTGCTGATTAATGGTCAGCTGCATCCCAATAGGAAGTATCGGGCACATGTACAACACATTGGAGACTACAACATCCCCATTATGACAACAAATTGTAGCAATAACCTCGAGCTAACCGCGCGTAATCGGTTACATATTACTAACATAGCTTATAAGAAATGTTGTCAAAATATTGTACCCTCGGCCCCAAAAGGGTAACGCCATATGAGCCTTAACAAAAAAAATGTAAATTTGGAAAAAAAGAATAAGAAGCTTTGAAAATATTGTTAACAAACACTGAATTAAATAAACAAAATAACAAAATTCGTTCATAATCATGGTGGGTGAAGATGAGGCTGATCCATTTAGACTATTTGAAGACATCTTATAAAAATGATCATTTATCAAACTAGAAGGACTGTCCTCATTAACTCTTAATTTGCATTACATTTATTGGATTAAAATATTAATTTGTGAGATGTTTTATTTATTTCTCGAACAGAGCCGAAATCTAATAGTTAAACATTGTAAGTTTGTTAGCTTAAAAAACAAAATGGAACGACACAGATTACACTTCACCTCAGCTAATTACGATTTTTTTTCCTTTGAGGATTTGTCGACAGCAATTTCATTAAGAAAATTTCCAACAAATCTTATTTTGCATAAGAGGATTACCCGAACTTGTCATAGGACCGGGTGATCCTTACATTCGCGTTTTCGGCATTGTGCTTTGTATTACGAATTAGGGGAGTGAGCATGACAATATGGGTTTGCAGAAAAAATGAACATACTTTTAAAATAAAAATAATGAATGAACATTATTTTTCCCACATCAAATTAGTACTCTATGTAAATAAAAATCATTTTTGTCTACAAGTGGTGAAAAAAGGTCATACAAAAATTGTGTCTAAGGGTAATTTTATGCTGATGGTACGTTTCGGGAAAATATCTGTAAATTTATAGAAAATAGTTTAAATTAGAGTCAGGACAACGTACATCAAGCAATTAAATAACGCCAAGAAAAATTTCATACAAATTTCAGCAATTTAAAACTGCCTCCGGCCAATCTGATAGAGAATAGTTTACCTCGTAAAAACTAATGTCGTATCCAGATGTCGACACTGTACCGCCGTAATCGCGAATTCACGGTGAAAACCAAATGAAATGTATACAGTAATTTGCATTTAATGCGACATGCCGAGATACCACTCAGTGTCGCATTGGAGGCGCTATTGACCTGTAATTGGACATTGGCGTTGAGAGTGGGACAGTGTCGACGTCTGGTGGCGACTTTCAATATGGGGCCAAAATTTGGGCCCCGAACTCAATGTTAAATAAAAATCCAACTAGAGGTAAAAATGTCCAAATCAATCAAATCAAAAACAATCAGCAATATTTTGCAATATTTTTTTTGTGCTTTTTGTGTGTGGAATTGTTTTGGTGGCAATAAGAGCATTGAAAAGTTGAAAGGTTAATCTTTCACTGTTAATGCTAAGTTTGTAATATACTCTATCTTATTTTATGTTTCAGCTCAAGAGATCAAATCGACTCTAGGTGTCGGTTGGTGATGGAAATATTTTTCCCGCGTTTTGCAGTTAGAGACGTCGCTCAATCATTCGATTAATTCAAATAATCGAATAGCTGCAATTTTAATAGAGTAATTTTGTATCGAATAATGAAAAATAAAAATATGAATACATCGAATAATTACCAAATTAATCGCTATTAATGAAAAAGGGAACCATTTTTCCAAAGTGCAAAATTTGTTCAACCGTCATGGTGTTTCTTTGAACTTCATCGAATATGCTAAACCATTTACGGTTGACGCATAAAAATGATTCCCTGGTGGTGGAGGAGACTGGGAAGAAGAATTCGGGGTCTGCAGGAGTAAGATGTGGACTTGAAGAAGGTGGTCTCAGCTTCCGTTCTAAAATAGTAGTATTCAAATTCAGAGTGCCAAGGAAAATATATCATACTAGTGGTCAATGATTCTATAAATATACCTTTTTTAAACTAGTAGCTATAGGGACCCAGCAGAAATAGTCAAACAAATCAGCTATTTCAACAACATTTGAAGAACACGTAGTTTTGAACAGAAAAAAAAATTATGTTGGTGCAATAAAAATATTGTGTATCATTTTCATGGTGTACTCTTTTTTCAATCGTCCTCAAAAATCATGAAATGGTAAATTTATCAATATACTGAAATACCATTTCATTCAAAAACCATTATTCTGCACCATGTTTTTTTTCAAAATTATATTTAGTGTTTAGTGATTTTACATCATATTTTTTTTATTATAAATGTATGTTTTGATTACAAGAAATAAATATTCGCCCGATTGATCGAATACTGAAAAATAATTATTCGAATGAATCGAATAATAAAAAATGACCCTACGATTGATCGACAATCGAATAAACGAAAAATTTAGACATCTCTATGTGCTGTGCTGTGCAAATCAATGCACAAAGCAACATGTTGGAACGTGTATCGTCAAGCGTCAGGCTCATAAAGTGAATGACTTCAAGGGACACGCTCAACATTTGCTTTCTCTCTCATTCCCATATTCACAGGCTAATATATCCTGGAAGACACAGCGCACAGCATAACTACTCCTATCTGTTTCACGCTCTTGCTGTACATAACGATAGAATAAAAATCGATCACTAGGTTAAGCATTTCATTCATTCCTGTATAAATTTTCCTCGAATAAAGACGTTATTAAAACGAGCTCTTGTAGTGATGATTTATTTTAAAAAGGAACCTGCGAATTGACCACGATACTACCTCGTCTATTTGCAGTCAAATCTCTTTCTACAGTCCTCTGCATATTTCTACCGTTTCCCCTCGCGCACTTATTGGCGACACGGTCATACCTTTAGTATATATCTACACACTTTGGGTCAGAGTGCCCTTTGAAACGTTTACGAACGGTAGGCATATGCAATTGGTCACCCTAAAGAAATATTTCTGAAGGCGTTTTAACATTATGATGCTGTATCTCAAAATCGATGCGGAATCAAACAAAAATATGTATCTACATACAATGATCGTATGAATTCGTTAGAGGCGAATGAACTGGGAAGCTCAAACCCGCATGAATACTAGAAATAAAGTAAAGTATGAATTCTTGTATGTTTCACGGATTAAAACTCAAAAGCAAATTCATTAATGCGAATATAGCAAGCAAAATTGATGTTTGATGTCTATGATGGAAAAGTACTCATTCATACTATTTTGAATCTAAATAGACTTCAAATAAAAAAAAAAAATTCAGAGATTGCTTAGCTTGCCCCCATTAATTCTTTGGTATTTTTGTTCAAAACCTATTTATTATGGTTATACATCTGGAAAAACGCACAAACACTGCCTCGTAGTACAATAATCGTTGCATATTATCAACCATCATCGAGCGTCCTAAATGTAGATAGTGATAAAGGAATTTCTGCTCAGTCTGCTGTAGGAACTCGACTGCTTTGCATCATCGGGTTCAATTTGAGTGATTATAATGACTTCCTTGGCACTGTCTCGTGTTAATTTCAACCTTCTATCGAGAAAATCTTTTCAGAATGTAGGTCTACCGGTGTGAAACGCAAGACTCATGAAATCTCAATATCGTTTTAATTGTTTCTCAGGCACTCAAAACATCCTCTCGTGGTTTAAATTTACTCGAGTATCAAAGTAAAAAGCTTCTGGAGGAAAGTGGCGTTGCTATACAGGCCTTCCGGGTGTTGGAGGGTCGTAAAGATGAAGACATTTTAAAGGATTTCAGTGAGTTCATATCACCTTTATGTGTTTGCGAGCGCAGCACATGTAATGCTGTTACGTCATCGATAATTGAATCTTTCAGACGTACGTGAATATGTTGTGAAGGCACAGATTCTCGCCGGCGGCCGAGGCAAAGGTCACTTTGATAATGGTTTCAAGGGAGGGGTCCATATCACCAAGCAGTGAGTATCGATTGTATCGGTCGAAAAAATGATTATTGTTGTTTAATGCTTTTTTTTATATATTATTCCAGACGCGGGGATGTGATTCCTCTGGTGGAAAAAATGGTAGGCGCTAAGTTGATAACCAAGCAAACTCCGAAAGATGGGATTCTTGTGAAGAAGGTGATGGTCGCCGATAGTATCAACATAGTTCGTGAGACATATCTGTCGATAGTGATGGATCGCGAACATAATGGACCAGTGCTGATTGCTTCGCCTGCCGGAGGAATGGACATAGAAGCTGTGGCAGAGGAGACACCGGAGAAAATCAAAACCATGCCGATTCCCGTGATAGAGGGTATTACTCGCGTGCAAGCACTTGATGTTGCCCGTTTCTTGGAGTTCGAAGGAGCACTGGCGGAGAAGGCCGCCGGTGAGATTGAGAAATTGTACAAACTGTTCCTGAAAGTAGATGCGACACAAATTGAGATTAACCCCCTGGCGGAAACCGATGATGGCCGAGTAATTTCCGTTGATGCCAAGTTGAATTTTGATGACAACGCCGAGTTTCGACAGAAGGACATTTTCGCGATGGACGTTCACGAGGATGCCGACCCGAAGGAGGTGGAAGCAAGCAAATACAATCTCAACTACATCGCAATGGAGGGTAACATTGGTTGTTTGGTGAATGGAGCCGGCTTGGCAATGGCAACAATGGACATTATCAAATTGAACGGAGGCAGCCCGGCAAACTTCCTAGATGTGGGTGGTAATGTAAAGGAAGAGCAAGTATTGAAGGCGTTCCAAATTTTAACCTCAGACCAAAACGTAAAAGTGATTCTGGTGAATGTTTTCGGCGGGATTGTTAACTGTGCCACCATTGCTAACGGAATTGTTAATGCTTCCAAAACGATCGGACTCAAAGTACCGCTGGTTGTACGACTGGAAGGTACAAACGTGGATGCAGCTAAGAAGTTATTGAAGGAATCAGGACTGAAAATCGACTCCGCTCAGGACCTTGACGAGGCAGCCAAGAAGGCTGTCAAAGCGCTATGCTAAATTAGTACTTCATAAAAAAAATCGCTTCAGTTAAGTGCATTTATTGTTAAGATTTTACAGGTAAATATGTAAAGAACGAATTTTCAAATACAGTTTAATTTTTTTAGTACCAACCTTTTTGATTTGAAGGTAAAGAATGAAAATTTGAGCTTCCCCATTTCGCTGTTAAATATAGAAAAAGAAAACAACGCTTGTAGTAGTTCCGACCAGATTCAGCTTTAATGATATCCATCTTGAAAGTAAAAAATGAACATTTGTATTCCTTGACAACTTTCTGTTGTTCCTGCGTGTGTGTGTTTTTCTTAACGATTATTCCCTTCTGCTCAGTACATTTGCGGTTTGACTATGCGCTGCTGTGCAATACATTTCTGTATTTCTTCGATTCATTCCGTTCGTCTCACGATTCAGCTTTATTGAGTTACTTTCGATCAACAAGATCTATCTGGACTTTGATGTAGTCTTAGAAACATAAATTTCTAAAAATCTATTTACATTTCGTCACCTTAACTCGGTCTAACATGAAAAGTACGTCTAATGTTTAGATTTCGCTTTCGCTCATTGCTTTTTTTTTCTCGAGCTATCAATCAATACACGTTCAGTCGATACTAATCAGAGCGCGGTGAAAAATACAAATAATATTTCAGGCAATTTATATCGACGGATCTCACATCTTTCATTCAGTGTCCTTTGTGTGGAAGTCATCCTTGGAAGCGAAGGTGTTTGTCTGTACTCCCTTTTTTAGTGTACACCGTAAGGTAAGGTTCTCCTGTCCTAAATTTACTAAACACTATCAGGAAAATAAAAAAAAATCAAATGCAAATCTTCTTTTTCTCCACTATGGCTGCAGTCGCCGCTATTTTCTCGTTTCCTGCTGCACACTTAAAACTGCCCTTATCTAAACTTTTCAGTATGAGTTATGTTGTAGTTGCTTTTCGCTTAGTTTCGCCCGGAATCCTAACACTAAAAAAACGCAGCCGTTGTTAACGGTTGTCCTAATCGCGTCGGTGCTCTTCCCGGTCACGATCATCGCTGATGATCCTATCGATCATGTCTCTCGCCCGATCAATGTTGGACTGGTCACCCATCACCGACACGTTGTTGGCGCCATTTTCGTTGCGTTGCTTGTCTAAAGAAAAATGGAGTGAAAAACTTATGTTAGTATAGCCGGCGTGGCGTGGCGAACTTCGCCAGCGAATAGTGAAAGTTTGTAAATTGCTTGAAATTCAAACAATATTTCAATGAGAATTTTGAATACCTTCAGCAAGTTACACACTATACAATTTCTGTCTGACAATATACGCTAGGTAAAATCATGGAGCAAATAAGCAAAGGAGGCAGATTTTCTTCTAGTTGTTCGGACACATTCTCACGGTTTGCAAACCAACAGATATGTTTCCTCCGCGTATGCGTATGCTTATCTCTCCAGTGACTCTCTTCGCCAGTCATCGTTTTCCCCCGGAGTGATTCTTTCCAGGGGTGCGCGACCTAGGATCCTGATGCATTGGAAAACCACTGCACTCAACTCAACTGGTTCGAACAATTTCCGACATGGCGGCCAAACTTCCCAAAAACGTCCCAAAAATGTTACCTATTTGCACCGACACCCGGCAGCGATCCTGAATCTCACGGATTTTATTTCCACCACGACCGATGATAAATTTGACCTTATCGGCTTCAACCTCGAAAGTTTCGGTCTTGGCCGTAGCTGGGTCAATCCTGGGGGGTCCTCGTGGAGCACCACCTCCATTGCGGAAACCGCCACCACCAGCACCACCGCTGCCTCCAGAGCGATATCCGCCATCACGGCTTCCACCATATCCTCCACCACCACCTCCAGAGCCACCAGAGCGGTAGCCACCGCCGCCTCCATAACCACCACCGCCACTGCGGTAATCACGACGCTCGCGGTCATAACCGGAGCTTCCGCCACCATATCCACCGCGTTCCGAATCATCACGTTCTCTCCAGTCCGGCATTTTCAAGCTGTAAGAGAGAGGAAAAAAAAACTGCAATCAATTTTCGTTTCACCAAAAGCACATTTTTTCGACTAAAATGGAAGCGTATTAAAAATCAAAGATGGTGGACGCCGATGCAGAGTAGCAAAAATTTTTCACTATCATACCAAGCCGAAAACGGCTTTTATTGTTTGTGTATTTAAACCACATATATACTTCACTTACCTTTTAATTTGTTAATTAGAGACTGACCGAAAGAGCTATATACTTTGTAACGGTTTTCACCGCTTCTGATAGTATAAAACTGTTTGTAAATTGAAGCGCACACAAAATTTACAAACTATTCCGGCGAAAGCCTAGGATGAAAGTGCGTTTTGGCTGTGAGTAACGAGGCTTCGGATGCCGATGACGAGCGAAACCAAGTAGAGACAGAGTTCGATATCCAGTCCTGTAGATGTATGCGTGACAATTGTCTCGTACGTCATGGGAAGGTCGATCCAAGAAGCTGGGAAACGGCGCGTTGGTTCGAATCAAGATGCTGGAATTGATAGGTGATTCGCAATTCGCGTTGGCGAAATTTAGCCTCGTATTGCCGGATTTACAATCATCCACAATGAGCGCGATTTTTTTCCTTCAATCGCGATTTTTACTCGTCAACCAATCAGAGCAAAGCGCGAAATCACCCATGACAGTGCGAAAAAAGATAGAGCTCTCCAAGCTTCGGCTGCGAAAATCGCGTTGCTTTGATAGGAGACACTATATACATCAGACAGGTGGAACAAAATATGCTTGATGGGTGGAACGATATATCGAAAGAAATGTTCAGCTCTGTACATATGAAACGCTTCATAAAGTGAGAGCTGAATCGATCACTTATTGCAAGCGTATTGCTGCATAATCATAATTATTTTTACACATTTTTGTTAATATTTGATTGAATTCGTTAGTTTCGGTAGTTCCACCAATCTAGTACGATCTTGTCCATAACAAACAATGACAGTATGATTAGAGGGATGCAGGTTTGACAGACAGATTATGACAGATTATCGCGCGATATCGCAAAGCATTGTAAAGAGCTGCATTGAAAAATATCGCGAGTGAGTATTTCGCATGCGATTAAAAGCCTGCATTGTAAAGGAAGCATATGTCCGATTTATGAAGTGAAGTTATAATATTTTTTTCGTTGGAATAAACATTTTTAAATGAAAAATATTAACGAAATTAGCTTTTTCATATCAAATATGAATTCTTTGTAATAAAGTAACATTTTTTTAAAGTAGTGAAAAATCCTGAACATAAATTGTGTCTTAAACTTTTTTGATAATTATGTCTTTTAGTGAAAATGTTTGGAAATTTCTATAAGACGATTAATAAGACTCAATACCACATGTTTTAAGTAATCAAATGACATGAAGCAAGAATTTTCATTCAAACTTTCATAATTCAAAACTGCCTTTGAGGATGTTAATCTAATGGAGATAATTTGCCCCCCTAAATGGATATCGCCACAAGACGTAGACACTATATAAGCGTAAGAGCACACTGGACGGCTCTCCCGCGCTGATTTTGCAATGACGCTTAATGTGTTTTACATCAAGCTCCTGCTGCGGCTGGTCAATGCGAAAATCGCGCGGGAGAGCCGTCTAGTGTGTTCCCACGTTAAGTGCGATTCACATACTACATCCACGTTACGTTCACGTCACGTCGCGTTACGTCAATTATTCTCCCATGCAATTCTTATGGAAACTTCCACATACACCGGCAACGTAACGACCCGTCAGCATACGTTCAACGCAAACGACCGGCAGGATTTGTAGAAAAGAATAATTGACGAAGACGGACGGCTCATTGGGTTTTTGTCAGGGCTCTGTGGTTCGGCTTTTGTTTTGATTTTGGTTGCATTTTTCATGCCAACATATCTTCCAGTTTAAAATTTTTCAGAGATAATCATTCGCTGAGAAAAACAGTATATATATATATATATATATATATATATATATATATATATATAATGGACGTAACGTGGATGTTGAATAAGGCCAAGGACATAGTGAACGCGATGCGATGTTGGCGCGGCCTTCTTTGCGGGAAAGCTCTTTCGTTCACGAATGTGGAAATCAAATGCAAACCGCCCTCACCTGACCTAGTAAGCGTACGAACCCACTGGACGGTTCTCCCGCGCGGATTTTGCTATGACAGGCCGCCGTGGGGCTATCCAAATTGTTGAAAAATGCAAAATTTCAGACGTATGTTATCAACTTCTTTCTCCCTATCGCTCAGGTAAACATCCTTCTTCCGTTTTCCACCATTCTGTATTTGTATACCGCCCCTCTAATCCGGTTACTGTCCAAACAGTTGTACCTTGTACCATAGATCCGTCTTGCATCCGTTTATAAAATTATAAAAATGGCAGCTAGTGAAGCCGTCGGAAGCCGCTGAATGTGTTTTACATCAAGCTTCTGTTGCGACTTGTCATTGCGAAAATCGCGCGGGAGAGCCGTCTAGTGTGTTTTCACGTTTTCACGTGTGGAGTGTTTTGCAGCGAGGGAACGCAAGTGACCAAACCGACCGAACTCATCGAACTGAAATAAAAATTGAGTTGTTGAGAGAAAAAGTAGCCAAATGCCACTGAGGAAAAAGTTTCATTTGCTGTAATCTGGCATCCTTGTGTTGGGTTGTTGACATGTGGAATGGAGTGGAATGGAACAGCAAAAACGCGCGATCTAAGCGATCAGTATGTCATAGCACGCGATGAGCTCCAATTAATCGCTCCGCATCGCATCGTACCGCACCGCGTTTACTGTGTCCTCGGCCTAAGGGTTGGGACTACAGGTTTTAAGGATTGAAATAATATAATTCAATGATTCTAATTGATTTCTCTCAAATTTAGAACTTATTCTAGGCATGCTATTCGGGAGAGGGCATTTCAATTTGAAACAGTTGTAGGTTGTGGCCGACAGTATGAATAACATTAAAAAAATAATTCGTTCGCGACGGTACGCGACGGTGCTGCTGCTAGCTGGACTGCATGTGTGAATTGATAGAGACGTTGATGGAACGTGGACGTTCTTTTCCGTAACGTTCTATGTGTATCGCACAATATTCAACATCGCGGATCGATACCAGTATGGCAGATTTGTTTATACAAAATTTCAACTTAAATCTATGTTTTGTAGGATTCGACCGACTACTCGCGGTTTACTAGAGGTTAGAGGGGCAACAATTTTTGTGGAACGAGGAGGCGATCTGGCGTAGTGGTAACATCCATGCCTCTCACGCTAAAGGTCACGAGTTCAATTCTCACTCCCGACATTCTTCCAAAAATGGAAGTAAAAGTGACGAACCAGCCAAATGAGTTGAAAATCACTATAATACAGATATAAAAAAAAAAAAAAAAAAAAAATTTTGTGGAACTGGTCAGGTTAGGGATGTGGATATGGGGAATCGTTGTCTCGACCGAGGGTTGCCGAACGCACTGTAGCATTGTGCATAATGACCAGGGATAGCATCTGGTGTTTGACTAGCTGTCGAGGGTGGGCGACGGTGAGATGATGAGACAAGACAAACAAACTAATAACGAAAAATAAAAACACAAAAGCATTATATTCTTATACTAGACCGTTTCACAAACATACTCGTAGATCAACTGTAACTCCTTGGGGGTCAAGTGCATTCAAAAGGTACTCTCTGGCTGCGTAATTATCCGTACATTGCCAAACTGTGTGATCGATGCGTAACCGTTTCCACACCGACAGACATTGCTTTGAACAAGTTTTATTCTGTGGAGATGCATATCTAGCGAGTAGTGGTTGATCTACTCATTACACGAATGAAGTCACGACTTACGTCCAAACCTTTGAACCACGCTCTCGAAGAAACATTTCGAATAATTGAATATAACCACCGCTCAAGACATCCAGTGTCCCAATCGGTTTGCAAACTCAAGAGGGACAGTAATTGGAAAAAAACATCGTATGAAATCTGTCTATAAAACAATTCGCAGTCCTGGGCACCCACCTTTGCGTGAGTTTCCGCCTTTGTTCGATAGAAGCTGACGAATTCGAATTGTTTGTTTCTCTTCGTACAATCAAATTTTCGTGCGTTCTCCGATCCAAAGTAACCTTAGGGTAAGGTGACACTGGCTCGGAGTACGCACGAAAATTTGATTGTACTAATAGAAACAAACAATTTTGTTCGATAGAAGCTGACGAATTCGAACGAAGCAAGGGGGAAGCAATGTAAACACACCAATACAACTCAATGTCGTTGTTTACTTTCACTATTGCATACAATTCGTACGACCACTTTTCTGCATTCAGTGTCACCGCCGCTCAACTATTGATACGCATCCCCCTATGAGTACATATGAGGTGGAGCAGTAGGCAGAGTATATTTGTATTGATAAACAAAATATGGTCTCGTCATTATTTGCATTAAATATGGAATGTAGAAACGAAACAATATTCAAATAATTCACAGTTTGATGATGTCATTGCCAAAATGATCATGAAATCTTGTAACTGATTGTTTTTTAATTGATGATAATTGTATTGTGACTTACTTCCATCATTTAAGGAGCAAAAACGTCCAGATAACAGTCGTATTCTTAGTCCTCGGAAAAAGCAGAATTTTCAATGAAATGTTGTGCCGGTGTATGCGATTTTTAACCTATTTTTCTCAAATCACATACATCGGTACTGGGAGTCTTCAAAATATCATCATATCATCGCGAAAATAACGAAATTTTTTTTGTTTCTATGAAGGTGAGAGAGCGAAAATGACACACAAAAATATCACTTTTATTCACCGTTTCCGACATCATTTCACAAACATGCACTGCACACTGTCACATTATACGCATAATCAGTGGGAATTCCACGAAAAGATCTGTTTTTAATTGATGAAAAACATGCCGAAAAAATGCGTTTTGGAAGTGGGAGGCAATTGAAAAGTAAAAATGGCAGCGTAGCTATAAAGCAATGGCAGCGCATGCTATCACGCACACTACGCTAGGAAATTCTGCCATCTGCTCAATCTAATAATCCTGCTTATGGCACATCCCCTCACAATGTGTGCTAACGCCCGTATGCAGGCAAAACATTGCTCGTTGTGTTGTGGGGGAAAACGAGTGGCTAGTAAATACGAAATAACATACTCATTTTGATCGTCAAATTGTTTACTTTTTTTTACTATATTCACTGTTCATGCTTACTTACTGTTCAAAAATTGCTGGATAAAATTCCTGTTTAATGATATATAACATAACGTATATCACATTAACGATTTTGCGTAATATGCGTTTGGAAACTCTTAGTGAACCGTTTTCGTAGAGTGACCCCCTATATAGAAATCAAAGGCATAGTCGTATGTCAACAAATTTGCTTCGGACTCTGTTTATCTTTTCTATATAGCCATACCATGTGAAACCATGTAGATTTGTTTTTTATCGCAAAATATTAGACCCGTGCTATTTTTCATTTTAAGGGTGGTCCGAAAAAAATATTTTTTTCGCCTTTTTCCAAAAATGACATTTTTCGAAAATTCATAACTTTTGAACTACTGGGCCGATTTGAATTGTTGACGTATCAAATTAAAGTTAATATTTTTAAAAATATAACACTTGCAAGTTGAATTTTATTTTCGCAATTATTGATTGTATTTGATTTTTGACGTTTTCATGGCTTTGGCGCTATATTTTTTATATTTTTTCATGAAAGCTGCGGTTTTTTTACATAACATATCCAAAAATCAGAGATGTATTTTTGCCTTTTTTAGCTATAATTTTTCAAATTCAATCGATGGTCCAAAAAATCATTCTTTGCCTTTTCTTCCAAAAATGACTTTTTTTTTAAATTCATTACTCTTGAACTACTGGGCTGATTCAGATAATCGACATTTAAAATTGAAGCCAATCAGCTAGTCTTTTTTGGAAAAAATATTACACTCGCGAAGAAATTGGATTCTAGTCGCATAGATCTAGTATAGTTCCATAGAAATATTGAACGAATATTGAAAACAAGTGAAAATTGAAAAATCATAACTCAAAAACTAAAACAGACACATCTTTGGGTTTGAGATATATTATGTAAAAAAACCTCACCTTTCAAGAAAAAATATAAAAAAATAGTGCTCTCTATCTTTAACCGAGAAAACTATGAAAAACTAACACAATAAATAATAAATGTTTTGTCTCAACACTTTGCTGACGATCGTACAAACAAATCCTAACAAATCCTAACAAATCCTGCTCTGATTTTGTCGAAGGATCACGGCGGACATTCGCCGTAAAACAACTCGAAATAATTTTCACTCTAGCGGCACACAGAATTTTTAGCGGCTAAACACACAACACTTAACCGCAAGAAAATAACACGAGGCTGGAAAACAGGATCAAACATGTTCGTTGCTTGTTTGCTGCTCACAACACAACGAAGGAAGGAAATTACGTTGGTCGCTTTGTTGACCAGATTGTATTCCACTGCTGCTGCTTTACTGGGACACTTCTTCAAAAAAAGGCTTTTGAATATTCACTACACTTATTTATTCGATGTTACTCTTTTAATTGACACAAATAGTGATCCCCGATAATCGTTCGATTAATCGATTAATCGAATTCTTCCTACAGAAATCGATTATTAATCGAACGAATACTGCGCAACCAATAATCGAAACAAACGGATAATTTACGTCGATCAGTCGATCCAAACCCAGAGAAAAAAAATCGTACGGCCGCTGCCGCTTTAAGTGCGGCAGCGGCCGTTATTCAACATCCACGTTACGTTCACGTTCCGTCCAGTCACGTTGCGTCAATTATTCTTCCAAGCAGTTGTTATGCAAACATTCACATTCACCGGCAACGGCAACTTCGACTTGCCGTTGCTGGTGTATGTGAATGCTTCAATAGGAATTGCATGGAAGAATAATTGACGCAACGTGACGTGACGGAACGTGAACGTGACGTGGATGTTGTATGTGAATCGCACTTTATTCTGAAATTCAATCATTATCATTGACGCTCCAATAAAGCTAATATTATATTATCAGGCACGTAGCGTAACCGGCACGGCACGTTTCATGCAAGACAAATATTATTGCGTGTGTTTCAAATGTGTATGCGTATATATAGCGGAACGGCTCCGGTCACACACAACACGTTTCAGACAAATGCATGAAGGAATTCTCGGAAAAGAATATTTTGATGGTGCCGGGCACGAACTAAGGTAATATTATATTATCAGGCACGTAGCGTAACCGGCACGGCACGTTTCATGTAAGACAAATATTATTGCGTGTGTTTCAAATGTGTATGCGTATATATAGCGGAATGGCTCCGGGCATACACATCACGTTTCAGACAAAGGCATGAAGGAATTCTCAAAAAAAATATTTTACCGGTGCCGGGCACGAATTCAATTACCAGTAGCATTTCTCCGCTCCGTCTGCGCTGCCCGTCCGAACAGAGAAGTTGCTATGCCTGATGATATGAATACATCATGTATTTGTCTGCCGGTGTCGGTACGTGCCGTTTACGCTACGTGCTGGATAATATAAAACGGCCTTAATATGAATACATCATGTATTTGTCTGCCCGTGTCGGTACGTGCCATTTACGCCACGTGCTGGATAATATAAAACGGCCTCTACACGAGCGGGTAGCACCATACATACAAATCAAACGTCGAAGTTCGTGGTATTAGTGCGTTCGTCGCTCTTCGGTACGACATCGGTTCAATTACCAGTAGCTACGCTTGGCTCAATTTCGTCAACGCGAATTCACTCTTCCGCTCCGAAAACAAATTTCTCCGCTCCGTCTGCGCTGCCGGTCCACACAGAGAAGTTGTTATGCCTGATAAGGGGCTGTCCACATACCACGTGGACAACTTTAGGGGGGGTAGGGGTTTCGAAAATGTCCACGCTTGTCCACGGTAAGGGAGGAGGGGGTTTTGATATTGTCCACGTGGAAACGTTAAGTATTTTTTAAAGTAGAACATTCAAGTTAGAAGTCAAAATTGAATGAGATCTGTTTTGTATTTACACAATTTTTTGAACTTCACGCCCGCCCTGAGTGCTCAGTATTCATCAATAAAAATACTGAACTGCCTGAGAGTGCTGCTCGGTCAAACATCCATATTTTTTCATATGACTGAACCTCTTTCCTGAAATGAATATTCTGAAGGTAACGCACATGAACTAGGATCCAATTTATTCCAACCGGTAATAGAGGGCATGGGGCAATGCATGGACTACATATTAACCCATATTACGGAACCCGATTGGATTTGACAAATCGCAATCCGAACGAAATAAACTTTTGCATTCTGCATTTCAAGGTTACAATATTTGTACAATCCGATAGGATTTGATTCGATCAGATTAAGGGGGATAGAGACACGAATTTCGGACGTTTGTTCGAGGTCCGAAAAAGTAAAACAAAGAATATTTTTACCATCCATTATATCACTATTTGTTATATCAATAAAACAAAAATTGAACGGAAAAATATATATCCATAATTAGAAGCTGATCGAGTGAGGGGGTTCAAAAAAAAGTTGTGCCATGGCGTACAAGATTCCAGCACTTCTGGATCTCTGAAACAAACAAATCGAACAGATTCTGAATCAGTAAAGATGCCACTATCGTATGAACCTCGGACAAGTCAAAAACGTGTTTTTTGATAAAATGGCGGAAATTTGAACTGATTCTGAATCAGTAAAGATGCCACTATCGTATGAACCTCGGACAAGTCAAAAATGTGTTTTTTGATAAAATGGCGGAAATTTGAAGGAAAAATGCTGTTAAAAACTTTTTTTTTCAAGTTTCTTGTTTTTTTTAAATAGTAAAGTTACGAAATTATGATTTTTTATAGGTTCATGCGATAGAAAGATACATTCTTCTTCTTCTTCTTCAATGGCACGAACTTCGCCGTCTCAACGTAGTATTACTTGCGTCATTTTTATTAGTACTTAGTTGAGATTTCTATGCCAAATAACACGCCTTGAATGCATTCTGAGTGGTAAGCTCTAGAATACGCGTGATCACAGTGCAAGTTGCAAGAAAGATACATACAAATTGTATTCATATAAACATAGATCGGATAAGTAGAACTTGAGATATCGTGTAAACCAGTTTGAAAAACATATTTCGAAAAAAACGCGTTTGTAGTTTTTTTTTTTTTTTTTTCTTTCTTTATTATAGAGATTTTCAGCCAAAGGCTGGTTCTTCTCTAAACGTTTGTAGTTAATTGTTATGGCCGTACTAGATAAGATATCGCATCACTAAAATGGCTATAGCTTGGTAAATAATGAGATTTTCAAAAAAGTCTCTTCTATGGTATATTCTTAAGGTGGCCGTACACTGTTTGCTCGGAGGTCAAATATTTGATATTTTTTGACAGATAAGGTTTGATTTGATATTTGTACAAACACTATTTTGTTTGCCACTCTTCAATTTTAAACAGTAGTAAACAATATCAAACACCGAACATGGAAAAAAATCAACTGAAATATCCAAGGTAACCTAACCATGTACCGACAGGTTCGAAGAACAGACTGAAAAAATATTTTAGGCATCCAATAATTGAATATTTGCTTGTCGTGTTTTGTGTAGAATATATTTGATCAGTACACGTTGACCAAATTTTATCTGTCAAAAAGAGTCAAATATTTGGCTTCGGTCAAACAGTGTATGAGCACCCTTAAATGTCTGAATTAGAGAAATATGAAGAAAAAAAAAGGTTTTTTTTTTCAAATTTTTAGACTAGAATACCCTCTTAAAGAACGCAACATTGTGCTAATTTCAAATTCGACCGGATTCAGGAATAAAGGTTTATTTTACCGAAAAACACTTGAAGGGACTTATCTCAATCTGCGATTCGTTTCATAAACGCGACGAAAATACATATTTGTAGCGAATTGTAAAGGGCAAATCATTTACAAGGATGTTGAGTTAAAAAAAATCTTGGCAAGTGAATGGAACTCCGAAGCAGGTTTTCGCTTGAAGAAAGTTATGGCTGGGTCTGGTAGGACTGGAATTCCAACTCAACTACTTCAACTAGTTTCGATGAATTCCAACAAGTACTGCTAGCAGCTGAATGTATGAAAATCAACGATCCAGAACGCTTCTAGGGCACTTCTAAAACTCCACCCGCCTTACACACCAGACATTGCATCTTCATATTATTAACTGTTAAGATTCTTGTAAGAACTTCAACATACTGTATAGCATAAGTTCTGAGAGGATGGAATTCTCAAGTTGCATGAAGGATGCTGAAATATTCAGGAAAAAACGGTGCATCTATGATCGAAAAGATGTATGCCTACAAAAATATGCTTTGGGTTTTTTCCTTAGATTCGGCATGAATTTTTATGGACAATATTCAGCATGATTTAACAATTAATGGTTGTAGGTCAACGGAATCATCGATCACGATGATATTGCAGATGTTTTGTTTTACTAGGTTCATTATAGCCATCAGGCACTACCGAACCTGTAAAAGCGAAAGTTATTGATGTTTAGACGAGAAAATTCTGTTTTCAAACAAAGTGGTTGATTTCATTGTCTGATTTTTTGAAAACTCAAACAGCCAGCCAGCTTTAATAAAAATACTCGAGAATAAGCTCACAAAGGGTATTTTAAAATGGATATGAAGATAACGTCAAATGTCAATGTTGAAAAACATCGAAGATTTCAAGACAAATCGTTACCATTGGTAAGGCTATAATTTTTATCATTAAACATATGGAATAGAAAATAGAAACAAACTTGAAATGAAATTTAAGCGAAAAAATAGAATTTCTTGATTTTTTGCTCAAAACCGGAGGAATGTCCACGTGGACAACAGGGGGAGGGGTATTAGAAATGTCCACGCTTGTCCACGGAGGGGGAGGGGGGTGTCTAAAATCATGCTTTTTCTGTCCACGTGGTATGTGGACAACCCCTATGTTGAGGAAACCGTAAATCGGACCAAACAAAACTTGGTAGTTAAGGCGCTTAGATAACGCTTGACATTTTACAGTTACTCAATTGTTTATCTCATGAGAGATAACATTTTAATAATTGTGACAGACGCGTAGGAACATTTAATATCAATTGATGCAAACATCTCTCCGATCTATTAAGAATTGTTGGAGTTATAAGCGTTCGAAATCTTTCATTTTTTCTTGCATGTTCTGTATTTAGGTATTTATTTTACCCTGGTTAGACGTAGTCCCACGTCAAAAATACGAGTCTGATATTTTGCTATAAAGAACAAACTACCACTTCTCAAAAAATCTGAGAACCAATATATCGGGTTTGCATGGAATGGTTGTATATTCAAGGTGGATGTCAGCTATCGCTTGAATCAGCACCGACTGGCACTAATTGTCCTGCCGAATACGAGTTGCCCGTTTTAACACCTTCGCTGCTTTCTCCTCCGCCGTATCCGTCATTGGAACGATCCAAAAATCATCCTGCTCTGCTGTCACCTTGACGCACCGCAAAACTTCTATCTGCTGCATGTATGCTCTCATATGGAAGCACCAGTTGTTAAAACCGGTCCCGTCGAACGCTAGATGTCGAATTAGAGGTAGCCTATTGTATAGTATAACGCTGTACGAGGTCCGTTCAAAAAGTATCGCGACTTTCGAATTTACGCGGGTTACGTACATTCAATTTTAGATTTTTTGTGGCATTATGTCTGTACTCATGTCTCTTACTTATGCTGACAAGTACGGATATTTTGAATGTTCAGTTAATTTTTGACAACTGCTTTTCTTACACGTGTTTTGTTTCATCTTTGATTTTTGCCTATTGCCTATCTCTAGATAAATCCCTTCGTAGTGCTGAAGCAAAATCGGCTATGGCTATGGAAATGCTTAATAGAATGGGATAGAGTGGACCACTCTGTCTGCAAGAGCTGTTCACGGAAACTGTTTACCATTAATTGAAGAGACTCGTCGGCTATCACTGCTACCTTCGACAATATCCAAATCAACAGTACATAACATATTTTGACGCTATTGTCTAATGAACAGATCAATGCAATCGCAATCGATCGGCCTCTCTACTAGTTTCTCTATTTGTCTTCCTACTTTCGCCTAGTACACGTTGCGCACCAAAGGTTCTTTTTATAATAACCAAAATTTTATATAACATGTGGTTTAACTTTTTTTTTATCAAGCAGCTCAAACAAAAAAAAAACAAATATAAAACGCATGACTTTTGTGATTGTTTCAAGAATAAATAACCATATTTGCGTCACTACCCAAGCACACTACGCAAGCGGACTCCCCCATCGTGTGGGGTAAGTTAAACTTATCCAACTGCTGCGGAGCAACAGCGAAAGCACTACTGCCGTGCTCTGGTTGCTGGCCAAGAGGGGTTTGTTGATAAGCGAAAATCACTTTCCCGTCGGTTCTAGCTGATAGCAGATGTTGATAACCTGTCGTCGTCTCCTGATTTATGATCTCATTGCATGCCTTTAAGGATTTCGTTGCAATGGCATTAAGGGTTTCGATCGACCGAATGAGTCAACTATGAGTATATATCGTGATATTGATCGTATTATTAATATTTATCAATTGTTCAAATTTATCTAATAAGTGTAGATGAATAGCGAAAGCAATATTCTCTAGATATACGAATGGAAGCCAAAAGAGGCTTGTTGATAAGTAAATTTCACTGTTCCGTTGGTTCTAGCTGATGGCAGTTGTTGATAAGCTAGCTGTGAGATGTCGGATTTTATTGTTGTGCAGATTTCCATGTCGTTGATTTATGGTCTGATTCCACGCATTCACAGATTTCGTTGCATTAATATAAAGGGATGCGATCATACCATCAGACGATCATTTTAGTACATCTCGTGAACACGGTCGTATCATTAAAACTTATCCATCGAGACTTGAAATGGATGATTCCATCGAACGAATACCTGGTTAGTTGTAAAGTGTGTGAAGATGGGTTAAATCGTTCAAGGCATACGTTTGTACTATATTTCCAGAACCAAAACCAATAACCTATCAGCGTAGCGTATCGTTTGATGAAGCTCTCTCAATGACAAGTTGTTAACAATACTAAACTATACAAAATATAATGTTTGGAATGAATGTATTTTATTGTAGAATTCGGAAAAATCAACTATATTCTCATCATCATCTCTGGGACAATACTCACATCGGTGTTGCTGGAAACTCTAGGGATAAGTTACGTGATACCAGTAGCGGAGTGTGATTTATTGTTGACAACAAAAGAGAAAGGTGTTCTGAGTGCAGTAGCTTTCGCAGGTATCGTCATCATATTTTCTATATTTGTACAAGCATTAACTCTAATAGCAATAGGATTACGGAGCGACGCGATGTCCTCATTTCGTAATCGCTTTATATTTGATTATAAATTAACTCTTGTACTTTTCCAAAAGGCATCATCGCTAGCTCTCACCTCTGGGGATTTCTTGCTGACACCCTGGGGAGGAAGAAAGTCATAGTACCGACGCTCATTCTAACATTCACTGCAACCGTTATCTCAAGCTTCACGACATCTTTCTGGATCATAACGATTCTACGATTTTTTGCTGGGTTTTTGTAAAAAGATTATCTTTTCATGTTGGACCAAGCTCATTCCATAAATTTTCAGTATTTCTGGCTCATCCGCAACCATCTACGCGTATCTCGGCGAATTTCACAATAAACGCGATGGATCCAGAGCGATCATGGGAGCCTCCTTTGTATTCGGGATGGGTTGTCTATTACTACCAGGTATAGCTTTCTCGGTCATAAATCAGGAATGGGAGTATGCGATTCCATTCATGAACATAATTTATCGTCCTTGGAGGCTATTCCTGGTTGTATGCGGTTTGCCAAGTTTAGTTTGTGCTTTCGTTTTGCTGAAATTCCCCGAAAGTCCAAGATTTGTCCTGAACCAAGGTGATGTCGATAAAACAATCGAAACAATCCAATGGATGCATACACTGAACACGAATGGAAGGGAAGCAAAACTACGAATTTCATCGATACGAGATGAGGTAGAAGCACAACAGACCAAGTTTCGACGGAGCGAGTCGAGTGACACCAAAGGAATAACCGCGTTGATGAAACTCATGTGGAATCAAACTGCTCCATTGTTTATGACACCGTATTTGAACAATACCGTTATTGTTTGTATTTTGCAATTTGGGATATATCTTACATCGAATGGCATGTACATGTTTTTCCCCGATATTCTGAACCGCGTTGCGGAGATTCAAGAGAGCGGTTTAAATAGGACTACAATTTGCAACGCTGTTTATACCACACAAGTAAATATTCGCATGCTTGAAACCAACCTATCCCAAACGATTCCCGAATGTAACCAGAAGCTCGACATTATGGCTTACGAACATTCGTTTATCCTGGAACTCCTGTACGCCCTCGGCTTCGCCGTTATTGGGCTCATCATTAACGCTGTCGGTAAATTGCCTATTCTGGTGTATGTTTTTGTGAGCTGTGGTCTGTCAGCAATACTGATTATTTTCATCGATATTCCACTGCTGTCCGTATGGTTATACCTGATCCTACTAACATGTGGCTTCTGCATTAGTGTTGTGAATGCAGTTACGGTTGATCTGTTTCCTACTACTTTGAGGTGATACAAATTGCGGTTGTTCTTGCTTTGTGGATCTTGAGAATATAGCGTTTTTTTTATTACAGAGCGATGGCCATTTGTATTTCGTTGATGTTTGGAAGGCTGGGTAGCGTGGTGGGAGCGAATATGGTCGGATTGCTGCTGGACACTCAGTGTGAGCTTACGTTTTGGATATCAGGTGTTTCGTTAATTTTATGTGGGATGCTTTCATTTTTCATTCCCAATATCTACAAACGGAGCACATCCGAGCCAAGAGCAAGCGTCTCATCGCGATGAGGCGATGTAGTGGAGACACCTTATATTTTAAGAGTTTCGTTTAAATAGACTGAAATATTAATATGACTAGTGGTGGATTGCAGACGGAGGAGACTTATGTATTATTACAGTATAAGAAGCATACAATAAGGATAAAAATAAGCTTTCTATTTTATATAATTCCAATAAAATATGAAACTTCTAAGTTTTTGTTATTACTGAAATGTTACTGAGTTCCACTAACTTAGATGTTTAACAACCGTATCCAGTACATTTTTGACTTAGAACTACGTCTTTCATTAAGGGTGCCAAATCAGAATCCAGGTCACGTTTTTATGAAATAAAGTTAACGTTAATAACTATTTTTGCCGCGAACGGATTTTGGTGATTTACATACCAAACGAATGAGAAATTCCCTAAGATTTGTTTGATAATTGTGTAACAGTAAACGAAAATGAAATAAAGCGTTCAAAAAGTTTCATGTTGTCTTAAAATTCCATCCAACCAACAAAAAAGCGGTTTACGCAATAGAGCAAAAAACTACTTTATCATCACAAAACCACTGTTAAATTCTGAATGAGAACGAGAGCCAATATCCCAAGTCCATTTATATAACGTTAACAGAAAAAAAAGAAGTTTGAAATTGGTAGAATTACATCACTGAAGGCGAAATTAAGTTGGAAAATTTGAATTCGATCCTTTGGGCCGCTCTATGGAGCGAAATAAAATCCCCCGTCTCCGAACCCCCTTTGGCAAGCCCGGTAAGATAAAGGTGATGAATTCTCAAGTGGAATAAAGCACTTTGAAAATAGAAAACTGTGAATTAATATTATGCTTTTGTATTCATTGTAATGGAGTAACATATTTTTCGCAATATTTGATTAAAGAATCTTAAACGAAAATTGTGTCTAATAATCATGTGTTATTATAATGTCGAGTTTTGGTAGAAGCCGTAGGATTTTTTTAAAAAATGACAGAGTAAGGGTCACGATTGTGTGTTCTAAGCATTCAAATATCATCAAGTAGAATTGTCATTACAGGTCCGACTCGATTGTATATAGTAGACCATTTTTTTCAACAATTATTTTCAAATCCTATACATAATCGAATCTCAAGAAAACAATTTTTTCATTAATGTATGAATGTCAAACATTAATAGAAAAATAGCTTTTTTGTAATTCGATTATGTATTGGATTCGAAAATTTATTTTTAATCGAAAATTTATATATAATCGAGTCCGACCTGTATATGTTTAACAAAGTGAAACTACTTTCGGGCTTGCTAATCTGATAGCGCTAATTGCTTCACATCGGGTTGAAAGTCACCATTTTCCATTCGTCATCGTCATTAATTGATAGATTATTTTTTTCAGTTATATGAGCTTCAGACTACAAGGGTCACTCACCTCTTGCCTTGAACAAGGCCAATTGAAAGCTCAATCAATGAATATTTCGAGCTTTGAACCCACGATCGTTCACTTAGTAATGTAATCGCGCGCAAAATCATAACTTGTATACCTACCGTGCGCAGACTGTGCATGTCCCTGTAATATTGATATTGTGTATTTTTAGGCGTTATTTGTGTCCATTTAAAGAAAAATATATGAATGAATGAAAAAAATCATGAAAATAATTTTCTCCAACCTCATTCAGTCGGGGGTCTTCGTAGCATAATTGGTTGCATGTCCGCTACTAAGCGAACGATCATGAGCTCATAACTCAGGGCCCCTCAACTGACCATCTTTGTAATCTTTGTGTGTTATTCTAGCTACTATGTCCACGCAACAATCATCATGTGAGGGTAATCCCAGTCCCTTACCGCTCACATTTTCGGTCTGCTGCAACGGTAATTGGCACTATTAATAACGCAACAAAGGAAGCCTCATTTCAACAGTCTCTCTGTGAACAGCCCATCTGTGAACATTCGAACAATAGCAATATTCTTACGCCGAAAAAAAAGGCGACATGTGTTGTGCATCGATAGAATTAGGAATTCTCTTACGCCTAAACGGCTACTGTGCTATAGATAAAAAAACAAATGTTTATCGATAGATAGCGATACTCTTACGCCCCAAAATGGTAACAGTGTAATAGACAACAAAAGTTATCTCAAGATAAAAAATGTACATGAATGAATTCGGCTCTGTTGCAGCTGAATTGCTAAATGAGCCTAATAAAAAAAACTGTTGGGATAAAATAAAACCTCATTCAGTCTTCTCAAAACAAAGTTATTGATTCTCGGTCTGTGAGTATGCGCGAGCATAGGAGGGTAATCAAATAATTTTGGGCGGACAAAAGTTCGCCGGGTCAGCTAGTAATATAGTAATATAAACAAATTGAACTTTGAAGTTTCGTATAAGCGAAAGCAAAAAAAAAACATTCTAAAAAGAATTTTGGAAATCGTAAGGCGATATAACGAACGGACATGTTCAATTACCGAGACTTTAAACTTTCCAGCTGTATGAGTGAAAGCGATATAATCCTTTCAAGGTTTGTTATAGAGAAATTTCACGCCAAATCAGCCACTAACCCGACCTTTTCCGATTTTTTTGGAACTGGATACTTATGGCGGAGACAACCTAAAATCACAACATTCATCATCATATGACCAATTTGAATTACGACTGATTTTTTTAAAGAGCGTTTCCAAAATAATTGATCATTCTTTCAAAAAATCGTAACTTAAAATTGAAATGTCTCAAATATGATGTTTCACAAAGTTGGAAAACTAAGGAATTATTTAGTAAAAATAACGTTTTAAGTGTACTGTTAAAAAATCTTACGCAAAAATTCAATTTAATATTAAAAACTTTTATATCTGAAAAACCCTCAATCTCAATATAAAAGGCGAAGTGAAGGGAATGCAATGAATATTAGAATAGTAGCAGGTAGAGTTGTTCAAATAATTTGGTGAATTTATTAAAAAAATAATAAAAATAATGTAGTAATTATAATTAAAATTCAGAATTTTGAATTACGATTTTTCGAAGGAAAAAGCAATAATATTGAATACGCTCTTTTAAAAATCAGTCATAATTTAAATTGATCATGTGATAAAGAAAATTGTGACTTTGGGTATTTTCCATCATATGTAGCAAGTTTCAATAAAATCGAAGAGGATTGCGTCAAAATTTGCTATTTCTCGGTTGATTTGGCATGGAATTGCTCGATATTTACACAAAATGCATGAACCACAATTCATGTTCGCACTAACGCAATTATTGGCTGGTTTTGCGACTAAATACTAGCTCACGATTATTCCAAATGTCCTTAATTTGTATATAGTAGACCATTTTTTTCAACAATTATTTTCAAATCCTATACATAATCGAATCTCAAGAAAACAATTTTTTCATTAATGTATGAATGTCAAACATTAATAGAAAAATAGCTTTTTTGTAATTCGATTATGTATTGGATTCGAAAATTTATTTTTAATCGAAAATTTATATATAATCGAGTCCGACCTGTATATGTTTAACAAAGTGAAACTACTTTCGGGCTTGCTAATCTGATAGCGCTAATTGCTTCACATCGGGTTGAAAGTCACCATTTTCCATTCGTCATCGTCATTAATTGATAGATTATTTTTTTCAGTTATATGAGCTTCAGACTACAAGGGTCACTCACCTCTTGCCTTGAACAAGGCCAATTGAAAGCTCAATCAATGAATATTTCGAGCTTTGAACCCACGATCGTTCACTTAGTAATGTAATCGCGCGCAAAATCATAACTTGTATACCTACCGTGCGCAGACTGTGCATGTCCCTGTAATATTGATATTGTGTATTTTTAGGCGTTATTTGTGTCCATTTAAAGAAAAATATATGAATGAATGAAAAAAATCATGAAAATAATTTTCTCCAACCTCATTCAGTCGGGGGTCTTCGTAGCATAATTGGTTGCATGTCCGCTACTAAGCGAACGATCATGAGCTCATAACTCAGGGCCCCTCAACTGACCATCTTTGTAATCTTTGTGTGTTATTCTAGCTACTATGTCCACGCAACAATCATCATGTGAGGGTAATCCCAGTCCCTTACCGCTCACATTTTCGGTCTGCTGCAACGGTAATTGGCACTATTAATAACGCAACAAAGGAAGCCTCATTTCAACAGTCTCTCTGTGAACAGCCCATCTGTGAACATTCGAACAATAGCAATATTCTTACGCCGAAAAAAAAGGCGACATGTGTTGTGCATCGATAGAATTAGGAATTCTCTTACGCCTAAACGGCTACTGTGCTATAGATAAAAAAACAAATGTTTATCGATAGATAGCGATACTCTTACGCCCCAAAATGGTAACAGTGTAATAGACAACAAAAGTTATCTCAAGATAAAAAATGTACATGAATGAATTCGGCTCTGTTGCAGCTGAATTGCTAAATGAGCCTAATAAAATAAACTGTTGGGATAAAATAAAACCTCATTCAGTCTTCTCAAAACAAAGTTATTGATTCTCGGTCTGTGAGTATGCGCGAGCATAGGAGGGTAATCAAATAATTTTGGGTGGACAAAAGTTCGCCGGGTCAGCTAGTAATATAGTAATATAAACAAATTGAACTTTGAAGTTTCGTATAAGCGAAAGCAAAAAAAAAACATTCTAAAAAGAATTTTGGAAATCGTAAGGCGATATAACGAACGGACATGTTCAATTACCGAGACTTTAAACTTTCCAGCTGTATGAGTGAAAGCGATATAATCCTTTCAAGGTTTGTTATAGAGAAATTTCACGCCAAATCAGCCACTAACCCGACCTTTTCCGATTTTTTTGGAACTGGATACTTATGGCGGAGACAACCTAAAATCACAACATTCATCATCATATGATCAATTTGAATTACGACTGATTTTTTTAAAGAGCGTTTCCAAAATAATTGATCATTCTTTCAAAAAATCGTAACTTAAAATTGAAATGTCTCAAATATGATGTTTCACAAAGTTGGAAAACTAAGGAATTATTTAGTAAAAATAACGTTTTAAGTGTACTGTTAAAAATCTTACGCAAAAATTCAATTTAATATTAAAAACTTTTATATCTGAAAAACCCTCAATCTCAATATAAAAGGCGAAGTGAAGGGAATGCAATGAATATTAGAATAGTAGCAGGTAGAGTTGTTCAAATAATTTGGTGAATTTATTAAAAAAATAATAAAAATAATGTAGTAATTATAATTAAAATTCAGAATTTTGAATTACGATTTTTCGAAGGAAAAAGCAATAATATTGAATACGCTCTTTTAAAAATCAGTCATAATTTAAATTGATCATGTGATAAAGAAAATTGTGACTTTGGGTATTTTCCATCATATGTAGCAAGTTTCAATAAAATCGAAGAGGATTGCGTCAAAATTTGCTATTTCTCGGTTGATTTGGCATGGAATTGCTCGATATTTACACAAAATGCATGAACCACAATTCATGTTCGCACTAACGCAATTATTGGCTGGTTTTGCGACTAAATACTAGCTCACGATTATTCCAAATGTCCTTAATTTGTAAAATGATTGCACTTCAATGTTTTGCTCGCACAATCGTATGTGATTAAAATTCAGAATTTTGTGTTTAGAAAAAAATGTATCAATTCCATTCTCGTGATTTTCAAACATAATTGAAATAAAAATACTTTTTATTTTCAATAGTTGATAAAAAACGCATGCCAGTTGGTTTGTACACCCAGAAAATGGCTTACTAAAAGAAGCTACCAAATCTTTGGTAATGCAAACATTAGTAGATGTACATATTTTCTGTAAACGTGAAACGTGTGACGTGTGTACGCAAGAAATTGCGCTCGAAACGATTGGCTCCAATATTCATTAGAACGAGAATCTTACTGGGATCTTTTAAGTGGTCTACACGTCTAGTGTTGTGTTGCAACAACCGGTCGCTGCTTGTCGCTGCTGGCATCCGTCTATGAACCCGAAGAAATTGGTTGAGGTAAATTCGGTGCTGCTGTGCTTTTTTGGCAGAAATTTTATTGATCAAACGGTAGCAGGTTAAATTTTCTCATCTCTCACTGTCGGACGATATGAGAACGCCCGGTTTCCGCAAAATTCGGGAAGCGGATTTGAAAGAGCCCTATCGATTGCTGAAGCATTATCTCGCTGGATTCAATCTAATGTCGGCGTTCGACGAGGATGAATTTCACCACTGGTTCTTGTCCCAGGATGGTATCGATTGCTTCGTGGTGGAGGACAGATTAATTCAATAAGCCGCGTCGAAATGGAAAGGATAGAACTTGGGGTACCTGATGTCGACTGTTTGCAGATGAATCTACTTTATCAACGTAATATATGAATATGTGTACAGTTCTGAATCATATTTCGGACGCTTAGGGCATATGATGCAGAAAACAGATCTAAACTTTATGCACAGGTATTATTTGGTTGATATTTTTAATAAATTAGTTCAATATGCTTTTAAGCTTTCTACTTTGGTACCTATTTGATTGAAAACATAAAAAAGTCATCGAATAAAATGCTTTTCAAATGAAGCGAGTAAGAATCAAGCTTCGGACACTAAATCAAATTTCGGACACTTTATTTTGTAATTTTTTGGACGAAAATTACGTTACACTTGATTATATTTTATAGTCGACTGCGAAACACTTACTAATCAATCACAGTAAACTGTTAACGATGATGGGAACTGATGAAACACGGGAGAAATTTAAATATTTATGAACGGGTAAATTCTACGTGCTCACGCTAAGGAAACGTGAAACAGAAACGATAATGAGTAGTGCTGTAATATTTCTGCCGATTATGTTATAATTCAAATGTAGTTCTCATGTGAAATTATAGTGAAACCAAGGGATTATTCTAAAAAAGCAATTGTGATATTATTTTGATAGTTATATCAGCAGTGCATTAAGCATTTCAAGATATTAGAACAAAGTGTCCGAAATATGATATTGTCCGAAATATGATTCAGAACAGTATTTATTTTCTACTAGCGAAAAGACGGTAATGTGCATATACACTGCATTTCACAACTATAGAACCACTCCATTTCTCTGAGTTTCTAGAGATATGTAAGAAGTAGGTTGAATTGAAGTATATACTGTAGAATACAAAATCTATCTTCATTTATAAGACGGTCCATTTGCACTGTATTGTTGTGTTCAGGCTCGGAACATTTAAAAAAAATGAAATTCTAGTGTCTCATAACTATAGAACCAGATGGAAAGACTCTCGCTCCTCTACAAAATTAACGTCAGTTTCATATGGATTACAATAAGTTTTTAATGAAATAAAATGAGAAAGGCCTTTCAACCATCAAGGATTTTTTCCGCAGTGACTGTAAACAATCAGCAATATTTTGCAATATTTTGTTTTTTTTGTGTGTGGAATTATTTTAGTGGCAATAAGAGCATTGAAAAGTTGAAAGGTAAAGCGCGATTCACATACAACATCCCTTTCACATACAACATCACTTTCACGTTCCGTCCCGTCACGTTGCATCAAGTATTCTTCCGAGCAGTTCTTATGCAAACATTCACATACACCGGCAACGGCAACTTGGAAGAATACTTGATATAACGTGACGTTAAGTGAATCGCACTTAAGTCTTCTACGGTTGAAGCAAGGTTTATAGTATACTCTATTTTATTTTATGTTTCAGCTTAAGAGAACAAATCGGCTCTCGGTGTCGGTTGGTGATATCGCTTTCACACTGTCCTCTGTATATTTATACCGTTTTTCCTCGCTCACTTATTGACGATACGATCACACTTTTAGTATATGTATATATACATACACCTTGGTGCACACCATAGTCTTTAAACTCAGCGTCTCTACACTCGCGACACATGAGACGCGCGCACAAATTTTTGCACTGCCAGAGATGCCAGAATTACAGAATGCTCCAAATTGCTGACATAACGTTCTGTTACAGACATTTTTGTAGCTACAGATTTTTGGCAGTTTCGAAAACATAAATAAAAGAAAACATAGATTCTTCTTCGGGTCTGATGAGAGGAGGTTCAAATAAAGTCCCGACTCAAGTCCAGACATTTAAACTACGGTTTAAGGCTGACCTTAGGGATATTTGATTACCACTACTACCTGCCTAAACGCTTTTGTCATGTCCGAAATGCAGAGCTGTAATCAGCTGTTATCGAGATGGATTTGATCTTGTCCAATATTGCCTTCGTGGCGTTATGGCGGGTTTACATTAGGGAGATCTATAGCTACAGATGGATTTATTCACGTGAAAATAGTTGTAAACGGGTGAGAATAAATATGATACACTTATTCGAGGTATATATAACTTAAATAAATTCAGCATATGTAAACGCTTGTGAATTTGTCACTGGTGAAAAATCACTAAAGTTGAATGCAGTTCTACTTCAGGTGAATAAATTCACCGAAAATATGAACATATTCATTAATGAAGTTCACGTTAGTGTAAACGGTTGATGCGATTTCTATAAATCTCATCATATTTCTTCAGATTAATATATATCACTAGTTTAAACCCACCCTTAGAGTGTTCTTTTTGTTCACTGTTCAGAGCAAGACTGTCAATATAAGGATAGTTCTCCATCACTAAATTATTGTTGTTCAGTCTTTATACTATAATAACATGCAAAGAAGGTCACTAGAAAACCCTGACTTTGAACTCGTAATGAAAAGAATGATAACATTGCCTTCCACCACAGTTGTTCAAACTAATGGTCGCAGGAATTCAAGCCTCCTACAGAAGAAGAACATTTCGTTCTGAAATTTCCAAATTATCTGTACTGCGTTGTACGTATATTTTCTTCGTACAATTTCAACGAAACTGTGTATGATTTGAGTTATTTTTACAGATGTGCTAAAGAATACGTAAAGGCATACAAAGCAGCTGTAGATGTAACTGAAGCTACCAAACATAGCTTCACGAAAGAAATGTACTTTTAAACTGAATAGAGTTTAATTAGTCTTCAAAAATGCGAGATGAATAATATAAGTCTGTAACTCTATTGTATAGAAAACATATGAGGGGCTTAGAATGCAAGGGGTGTAAGTGACTTGATCGATTTCTTTTCATCAACTTTTTCTTTAGTTAATAACTCAACTGCAAAATCGTTCCAATATGAGTTTGTTATACCATCCGATAGACGAGGTTCTGACCTTTCTTCAAGATGGTCAAATACAGCTGGGAATGAATTTGCAGCTAAGTTATGACCAAAAGAGAGAGTCGATGTAAAGAATTCAATCAAATCACTTACACCCCTTTCATTCTAAGCCCCTCATATCTGATACGAAAAAAGACCCATTCATTCATAACATTCACTTTAAAATGTTTTTATTCCACTTCATGAATTGTTTACTCGTTACGCTGCACCCCAATGCCGTCCACGCGAATCTTAATTTTTCCCGAAAAAAAGGCATTTACAGACATAAAAAAATCTTTGGCATCCCTGGCACTTGTTCTTTTGCTGCGATAGGTTTAGGAAGCTTTCGTGCCGTCGAAACAGTGAAAACCGAGAAATTTATCGGCATTTAACGATTGATATTTGTTTCGATTCTGGTATCAGATAGTTTGTCCCAAATATACCGGGAAGCGGTAATTATAATCGAGTAGTTTATAAAGGTTACCTTACTGAACATGAAATTGTTGTTTACTAGGAATAAAGATGGACGATGTTTGGGACAATGACAATGGGGGAAATGTTGCCGTGGATAACAGATCGTACAAACCCAATTACAGCAGCGGTGGCGGTGGCGATGGTGGTGGTGGTGGTGGTGGATATAAAGAGCGTACCTCAGTGGAAGTATCTTCCCGGTCGATCCCACGGATAATCGGCAGACAGGGAAGCAACATAAAAAGAATCCGCTATGAGTCTCAGGCGGAAGTCGAAATAGGTGAGTTTTGGTTTCGCTTTGAAAAAAGAAGCCCCGTATACGTGTTAATTTTAGCGTGATTATTGTGAGACTATTGCAAATATCTCGTTTTCGTAACACGAATAACAATTTCACCCTGAAGCATGTCGGAGAATTGAAGTCCTATTTATGTTTGTGTAATCGAGTCAAACTTTTGCAGAAAAAAGAAGTTTGATAACAATACAAACAACAAGAATTCTAATATTTGCCACTCTTGCTCTATATGCACTTCGTAATTTTTACAGACGATAAAATTCCTGGTAATGGTCGTTCCACAATACATCTTACCGGGACAATGGGCGAAATAAATCGTGCTAAGGATGCTATATACGAGATATTGAACAGTCGCGGCCCTGGGCCGGATGGCGAAGGACGAGGCAAAGCTCCACCCTTCAACAACTGTACTAACGGTAGCGGTGGCAGAGGAGGTGGAGGAGGATACGGACGTGATGATCGGCGAGGTCAAGAATATCGTCCTCGTGGTAACGACTACAATTTCTCCGATTCCAACAATCGTGGTGGCGACTACAATTCCTTCAATTCCAACACACGTGGTAGAGACTACAATTTCTCCAATTCCAACTCTCGCGGTAGTTATAATCAACCCTCTTCCGGCTCTGGTTCGAATTATGGCAATCAAAAATCGTATGGTACCGGCTCGGGCTCGAATTACGGCAATCAAAAATCATATGGTACGAAAGAGGACGAACGAAGCACCAGTCCGTCCGTAATCGACTGGGATAAGCTAAACGAACAGTGTGATCAGGCAATGGAGGAGCAGTGGGCTAAATGTCCCCCGCTACTGAAGAATTTCTATCACGAATTGCCTGAGGTAGCCGAAATGAGTCTGGAGGAGGTTAACGCCTTTCGACTAGCGAACAACAACATTGTTGTGGATAGAACCTTCAAGGATCCGGAAAACCCCTCGCTTCCCATTCCTAACCCCATTCAAACATTCGAACAGGCTTTTCACGAGTATCCCGAATTGCTAGAAGAGATCAAGAAACAGAAATTTGAGAAGCCATCACCCATACAGTCCCAAGCTTGGCCAGTGCTGTTGAAAGGAGAAGATCTAATCGGTATTGCTCAGACCGGAACGGGTAAGACATTGGCTTTTCTGTTCCCAGCTTTCATTCATATCGAGGGCCAAACCGTGCCCCGCGGACAACGTGGTGGACCAAATGTACTCGTAATGGCACCCACTCGAGAACTGGCGCTACAGATCGAGAAAGAAGTTTTCAAGTATCAGTTCCGTGATATTAAAGCGTTGTGTTTGTACGGTGGCGGAGACAGGCGAAAGCAGATAAACAAGGTAGAAGCGGGCGTGGAGATAATAATCGCTACACCGGGTAGGTTGAATGATCTGGTGAGCGCCAATGTACTTGATATAACCAGTATCACTTATCTGGTGTTGGATGAAGCGGATCGGATGCTTGATATGGGTTTCGAGCCGCAGATCCGCAAGTTGCTGTTAGATATTCGACCCGATCGACAAACCATTATGACCAGTGCGACTTGGCCACCGGGCGTGCGTCGATTGGCACAAAGTTATATGAACAATCCCGTGCAGGTATACGTGGGAACGCTGGATCTTGCCGCAACACATACCGTTACTCAACAGATTGAGGTTATTGATGAGGAGGACAAGTACATGCGGGTAATGAATTTTGTTCAGAATATGGGTCAGAAGGACAAGGCTATTATATTTTGCGGAAGGAAAACTCGCGCAGATGATTTATCGAGCGAGTTTGTGCTCGCAGGAATAAACTGCCAGAGTATCCATGGAGATCGAGACCAAGCGGATCGAGAGCAAGCCTTAGAGGATATAAAGCGCGGTGATGTGAACGTGCTGATCGCAACGGACGTTGCCTCGCGCGGACTCGATATTGAGGATATCACTCATGTGGTAAACTATGATTTTCCGAGGAATGTCGAGGAGTATGTTCATCGGGTAGGACGGACGGGTCGCGCCGGCAGGAGTGGCATTGCGTTGAGCTTTTTCACTCGATCGGATTGGGCTGTTGCAGGTGATTTGATTAAAATTTTAGAGGAAGCGGAGCAGGACATTCCGGAAGAGGTTAAGCTGATGGCGGAAAGGTTTGCCGCCAAAAAAGAGCGAGAAGCCCGTGAAGGAGGAGGTAGAGGTGGCTACGGTGGGCGTCGTGGAGGAGGTGGTGGTCGTGGTGGTGGCTATGGCGGTGGAAGTGGTGGCTACGGCGGTGGCGGAGGTGGTGGTTATGGAGGCGGAAATAGATGGTAATGTGGCAAGGTTCACATTCTTCGAATTATATTTGTTTTTCGTCAAATTTACGATTTTTTGTTTCGTCTCTATCGTTGATTATTGAATTGAATAGAACTAATCAACATTCGGAACATTCTCAGAGCCAAGTTCACAATTTTCATTTTATTTATTTGATTACCAAGAGCTTAAATTTGACGAACGATAAGGATTTTCAATTTATCGCAAACGATGTGCGTTCCTTTTTCTGTTGTACAGAGTGTTCAGCAAGATCGCGACATGAGCCGACAATATGAATAGGCACTAGCTGAATTTAGAGGATAGTCAGGAGACAAAGATAAAATATCCAATACATCAACAAGTCTAAAGGAACACAGCGATATTTGCAAAAACAAAATGGATTAGCTTTCAGTTCTGAAAGCAAATAACTAATTGTAATTGACATGAAGTCGAAATCTTTCCCTATTGTTTTATAATAATAAACATGTACTTTATGAAACGTTGCTGAAGGTGGATTTGCTCGATTTTGATGACAAGCCTGATGGTCAAAATGAACGACAATCTGGGACATTTCGTTTTATAATGTTTCATTTTCAGTAATATGCAACTGGTTCAGTCATTCGGATCACAAGGAAAGACACATCAGAATTCTATTAAAAAGTGTGGATAAGTTTATTAGTTTTATTACCGTGTCACCATCACCGGTCATACCATCTGGCAACACGGAATTCAGTCTCAGCTCACGCCTCAATGCCAAATCACAAGTGTAAATAGCATCACAGGATCACAGTGAGTAATTTATTTACATATCAACGAATATCTAGATGTTTTGAACCTAACAATTAGTGTAAAACATTTCAATTGATTTCAAGAAGTATATACATAATAAACAATCGTTTATTGAAGAATAAAATAAGCTATTGTTGCTTAACCTAAAGTTTGTTCCGAAAGTTGTACATTACAAATAAACCTATTTTTATCGTCAGCAGTTCAAAATTTAACATCAGTGCAAAATGAGTGATTCAAGAATACCGCTGATATCCAACGAAAAAATATTCTTCCAACAAGAGACAGATAATGCTGCCCGACACGACAGACAGGCGAACCTAACTCCTCAGAAGTTTTCCTGGTTACTACGACACTCGCCGGCTGTCGCAGAGCATATGGACACGGACGCGTTCGTGAGTTTCGATGCGCTGGAGCAAATAGCCGACGCCAGTAAGGCTCGCATGCTTGAGATTATAGCCGAAGACCGAAAGGGACGTTTTGAGATTCGCGGGGAGGAAGTGCGTGCTGTTAATGGTCATAGTGTGCACTTTTGTGAAAACTACGAAATAGTTCAACCGCCAGAGTTCCTATACCATGCCACGAACAACAAGGCACTACCGCTGATAATGAAGGGAGCATTGACACGAATGGGTCGACATTTTATACACATGTATGAGACACCACCCCCTAAAACCTCTGTTCGATATAGATTATTAAGAATCCGACCCCCAGAAAGTCACACTTTCTACAAGACGAAGAATGGATACATTCTATGCAGAGAGGACATACCAGCGGAATTCATTGAAATATTAAGTTGAATTTGTTTCAATTGAATGAATACTTTGTTTGATGACTGCAATGAAAATGATCAAAACAACGAAATAAAATCGCCTTTGGTTGCAGATAAAATTTGTATATGAGGAGATTTCATTAAGTTGTAGAAATTCACAATATCGTTATTTCGTCAGCCGCTAATTAGTTTTTTTTTTTTTTTTTTTTGTCTGTATTATAGTGATTTTCAACTCATTTGGCTGGTTCGTCACTTTTACTTCCATTTTTGGAAGAATGTCGGGAGTGAGAATTGAACTCGTGACCTTTAGCGTGAGAGGCATGGATAGATAATTAGTTACTATTTATAGATGGCTGTAGCAGGTGCTCATACACTGTTTGACCGAAGCCAAATATTTGACTCTTTTTACAGATAATATTTGACCAACGTGTACTGATCAAACATATTCGACACAAAACACGATAAGCAAATATTCAGTTATTGGATGCTTAAAATATTTTTTTGGTCTCGGTATATCTGTCAGTATATGGTTAGGTTACCTTAAATATGTCAGTCAAATTCTTTTATGTTCGATGTTTGACATTATTTGCCACTGTTCATAATTAAAGAGTGACAAACAAAAAAGTGTTTGTACAAAGGGCCTAGCCAGGTATGGGAGTAAAAAGTGCTTTCAAACCAAATCACTCGCTCTATGTAAAATGTTGTATAGGGTACTGAATAAGAAATTTTGCTTCGAGATAAAAATTTGAAAAAATACTGAAAGTGTATCTTAGAATGGTGTATTGAGAAATATTTAAAAAAACGTTCATCAAAAATTTAAGTAATAGAAGTACCGGTAAGTTTCTTCTTTTTTTTCAAAAATTAATGCTTTAGTCTGCAAAAATGGTTACAAAGTATTGCCTATCGCTAGTCACAACTGTTTTTCCCATCTTTGTGGTAATTTACTAATCCCTTTGCGGAAATAATCGGCCGGTTTTCTGCTAACCACGAATCGATCCAAATTTGACTTCATGCTGGTCAACCAGGCCATGTTTCATCGATCGAAAAAGGTAGTAAACGGACGGAGCAATGTCTGGAGAATATGGCGGGTGGGATAGGACCTCCCATTTCTGCGTTTCCAAGTATGTTTTGACCGGTTTCGTGACATGCGGCCGAGCATAGGCTTCAAAATCAAAGTTTTATGGCTTCAATTCATACGGCACCCAATGTCCATCTTTCGGATAGTTTTCTGGCTTGGTGTGATATTTTGACTTGATTTAGAAACTGCGGTTCGTGTCGTACTCATCGTTATTATATTTCTTATTCAGAAGGACACCTCTTAATTCTAGTACTACATTATGTTTCGTTACATTTTCTCTATCTATGGTGGGGGAAGCTTGGAACAACCTATTTCCAATTTACCAATCAGAAAAGTATAGCTCGTATAGACAATTACCAATACGTACACGCAGTCGCATCGAAGGCGTGTTCGTATAGGTCAGCTCTATGAAAGAAAGAACATAATTGCTCAGCGCGCTGCTCAAATTACAAGCACTTGTGTGGCATGGGAATCGATGGGTGTAAAATGACATGACCCAGATTGGTTCTAAGGGTGGGTTTAGACTAGGGATATATTCATGTGAAGAAATATGATGAGATTTATAGAAATCGCATCAACCGTTTACACTAGCGTGAACTTCTATAATGAATATATTCATATCTACGGTGAATTTATTCACCTGAAGTAGAACTGCATCCAACTTTAGTGATTTCTCACCAGTGAGAAATTCACAAGCGTTTACATATGCTGAATTTATTCAAGTTATATATACCTCGAATAAGTGTATCATATTTATTCTCACCCGTTTACACCTATTTTCACGTGAATAAATCCATCTATAGCTATAGATCTCCCTAATGTAAACCCGCCATAAGAAATGCTGTATGTCAGCTAAAGGAATTTATTAGCCTTAAGGCTGATTCAGACGGTGCCAGTCAGCGCTCTAGTTGAAGTATCCAGTGAATAGAGAACAGACACTCTGTTCAAGTTAGAGGCCAATTACTTGTTCGATACTGGTACAAGTTACTTGAACAGAGTGTCTATTCTCTGTTCACTGGATACTTCAACTAGAGCGCTGACTGGCATCGTCTAAATCAGCCTTTAGCTAACGTTATGTTGCAGATGAGTTCATGGAATTGTTACTTGACGCTTGAACGAATGTGATGCAAGCGTATCCAACATGCGCGTAAGAACATTCTGAAATTGAGCTGCATGTTTGCTCTTTCGGAAAACTTCAAGATTCTTTAATTTATGATCTTTGGAAATGATATAGAAATCTGGTATGCTACAGTTTCCATTGTTTTTATACGATTGGATATGATTTGCTGAGCTACTCCAAGTGTATCTGAAAGTTCTTGTTGCGTTTGTGACGGCTCTTTATCGAGTAAAGTGCGATTCACATACAACATCCACGTCACGTTCCTGTCCCGTTACGTCACGTTACTTCAGTTATTGTACCATGCAATTCTTATGAAAACATTCACATACACCGGCAACGTAAAGACCCGTTAGCATACGTACAACGAAAACGACCGGGAGGATTTGTAGAAAAGAATAATTGACGGAGAGGGACGGTTCGTTGGGTTTTTGTCTGGGCTTTGTGTCTCGGTTTTTGTTTTGTTTTGGGTTGTATTTTTTATGCCAACATAACACTTAGTTCCAAATCTCAGAGTCAAAATCATTCACGACTAGCGGAGATAAATAGTCTATATATTATTATTGTTGAATAAGGGTCGGTACTATGGGGTTTAAGCATTCAAATAATATAATTAATTGATTTTCATTAAATTTTTCTATATTCAGAACTGATTCTAGGCATGCTGATTAGAAAGAGACCATCGCAATTCAAAATTGTTGTAGGTGGCGAGATCATGAATAACATTGAATAAATCAATCGTTTGACATTTTACGTGATGGTGCTAGTGCAAGCATTGACTGCATGTGTGAATTAGTGGAGCCGTTGACGTAACGTGGACATTCTTTTCCGTAACGTGCTATGTGAATCGCACATAAATGCTCCAAACCTTCATCTTCAAGCTTTTTTGACGGTCTGAAACGTTCTTCGTCTTCCAAGTCAAAATTATTAAACCGTGCAAACCACGTCTGACACGTTCGCTCAGTTGGAGCATGGTCACCATAAACTTCCACCAAAATGCGATGACTTTCCGCAGCTTTTTTCTTCATATTGAAGTAATGAAGTAACACTCCACGCAAAAACAATCTCGATGGTACGAAATTCGACATATTCGAAGTAGCAAAAAACTATGTTGTTTACGCTTCAACTTTTTGACGTATACTGAAAAAGACGCGCAATGACAATAGCTTTCCAACGAATGTCTGGAAATTTGATTCACTGAAATAATAATCAAGTAACGCCAGCAGCTGTTGTAAAACCGAAGAAACTTACCGGTACACCTAATACTAAAAAAAAACTTGAACTATTAAAATTTTTTTTTGGAAGATTTAGAGATTCACTACTATTCTAATCAGTATTAAAATGTGTTTCTACGTCTTTTCTAAATATATGTGATTCTTCGTATATTTTTTTAGAATTTTGAGACTTGTACTGGTTTAACTCCGATTGAAATATGTTCATATGTGATTTTTGATATTTTTTAATTTTTTTTTTTCAGAAAATTTCGAGAACTGCGCGGCGCGAAAATACCAATAATTGAAAAAAACTATTTTGTTCATTTTCTAATACAGTAATCGTTCGTTAACTGGTCCTGGTATAACTGGTCTGCTTTTTAACTGGGCAAACGTTAACTGGTCCTTGAACCTAAATTCTAAAATTGCAATGGAATTCATGTGTTCGTGAAAAGTGCCTCCAAATCTTGTCACCAGGGCTATGGTAAATGTAGTATTGATACCTATAGAAAAATAAAGTATTTTTTCTGAATCTCTGTATGGTTCACTATAAGAGCTGTAGTCAAAAATGTAGTTTTTCTTTCTTAACGCTTTACTCAATAGGCTTGGTAATGAGAATTCGAGAAAATACTCAAAGTACGTCTATTATGGTATACCACGACAAATTATAAAAAAAATTAAAGAAAATATTTTTTTTTAAATTAAAAGAATTTTTTGGTATTTCGAAATTTTGGTTTTTTTTAATTTTTAGAACCATTAAAACATAATTTTCATTTAAATGTACCTGTTTCGGACATGTGTTTCATTTTTCAGAATTTGAGAGGGTTTTGCGCTACAATTTTTTAATAATTTGAAATTTTAGAATTATCAAATTAAATTTTGAGACACAGTACTGCTGTGTTCGTACTTGTTTTTTTATATTCATGATGCACATTTTGTAGAGTATTCTCTCGTTCTATTTCGAGGCAATTCTTGAACACAGCTATAAAATATGACTTTTGCGTTGGAAAAAGTATATTGATTTAGAAGGGACATATTTTGAAGGCGATAAAATAAAATTTAGATGATAACTAAAGTAGGGTAAATGATCTTGGTTTGTCCAGTCGAAAATATGATCATGGTTTGCCCACTTTTTTGAATGCTCTAATTCAGCGCTCCTGTGTCAAATAAGGCCTTCGAATGTTTCGAAACATATAAATGAAATTGCCTTTTACATGATTTATAGTAGTTTGATAGTATATTTTTACGAAATCACATGTTTTAAAGGATTATAAAATACACCTTCTATTTGTGTCAATGCACCCCTCATTCGAGCTAACTTTTAATCGATTACCAGATGATTATTTGGCACGTATTCAGACCTTTTCTGGATTACAACACTTATAAATATTGTAAACATCATGCTTGCTCACCATTTGTATCGGATTTACATAGCTAAACCATTAAAATAATGCATTTTGATGAACTCAATTCTGATCATGAGTTGTCCAATTCAATAATGTTGTTTTGTCCACATGATTTCTATGGCAACCGCTTTGTTTATGTTTGTTTATGGTGTGTTTCGCGCATAGCAGAAGTATGGTTTTTCTGTGTTGATTGTGTTGAGGTGAACACTTCTAAAATGCACAAGAAAAGGCAATATTCTGAAGAAAGCCTAAATTATGAATGAATCAATATGATGACAGTAAACTCAAGCAATGATAAATGCAACATCTAATTGTGAATTCGAATGTTTTCATTCAAAAATGGAGATTTCTAAAACCGGACAAACCATGATCATTTTTTTGGGCAAACCATGATCAGAGGTGGTCAAACCATGATCATAATTCTTCTTTAAGGAAAATCGTTAAAAAACATAACAATTTGAATAATTTCAACACATTATGGTAGTATTAGCAACTAGAGACTTGGGGCTTTTCAACAAACCCAAACTCGTATCGATTATGTGTGATTTTCATGAAGAAAAATCGATTTGCATTTACTAGTTGCGTAAAAACACCCCAAATTGGACAAACCAAGATCATTTACCCTATTTCCATTAAAAACACAAATTCCCGGTATAAATTTGACAGAATGTATTACATATTTAGTGAACATAGAGTTGTGAAAGCAAAACTCGAAACATAGAATATTGCCAATTGTGGTAGTAGAACGGTGATAATGATGTGACAATAAACATTTAAAATACCAAATGTCATATAACACCTAAACACGGACGAGTGTTTAAAAAATTGAAAAAATAATAATACTTCCACAATTTGACCAAAAGTCACTGATAGGGGGTATCCACTTGAAGTTAGGCCCGGACTGCATGAGAATCTCCCAACAGAGCTTTCACATTTTTGCTAAAAGACTGGGGAGAAGTAACAGCAGTTTGCAGTAAATCAATTATTTTAAAATGTTTTCCTTATTTTCACCGTCTGCATTTTATTTTTATTTTTATGAAATCGATGATTAATAAAATCGTAAATTTTAATTCATAAGACGAAACATATCAACATCTGTTCTATTTATAGAATTTTCCAATTACGAAATGCCAAAAAAACTTATTTTCTATGCTAATTTTATCATAGTCAGATACTATTAGTATACTATGATATGCTATGTGTATTTTTTCTATATTTTCTTTTCAAAGCTATTGAGAGTGTCGTGAAAAAAAAACCTTTTTTGCCATAGCTCTTATAGTGAACTATATAGGGATTCAGAAAAAATATCTAATTTCTCTAATTTGCAACAATACTTTTCATAGCGCTGGTGATATGTTTTGGGACTCTTTTTACGAATACACGAATACAATACAATAATAGATTTTAGAAAACTTTAAAAAATGCTAGAAAATCACAAAAAAAATGAAAATAAAAAAAAATAAAAATGTATTAGATATTTTCGTAACGCGCAGTTCTCGAAATATTCTGAAAAAACATCACTAATATCAACGCATATTTGAAATACACAAGCAAATAAATATACATATTTAAATATAAACTAAACTTGTAAAGGGTCTAAAAATTCTAAAAAAATCAAAATTTAGAAATATATTTTTTGTACCGCGCAACACTGTTAAAATTCTCAAAACAATCACGCATATCTAGAAAAGGTGCAGAACCAGATTTCAATTCGAATTAGAGTAGTAATGAATCTGTAAATTCAATATTTCAAGAATTTTTTTTAATACTTAAATTTTCGATGAGATTTTGTTTTGATAATATTTCTCGACACACCATTATAAGATGCACTTTCAGTATTTTTTTCAAATTTTTATCTCGAAGCTTTCGAGAATGGCGTGCAAAAAAATTGAATGGTAGTTTTTTTACCATATATTTTTTGTTGAACCTTATAGGGGTTCAAAAAAAAATAGTCAAAATTTCTTATTAATACTCTATACAATATTTCCCATAGAGCGGGTGATTTGGTTGGGGGCACTCTTTACTTCCATACCCGGCCAGGCCCTTTATAAACAAAACTTTATCGGTCAAAAAGTGTAAGATATTTGACCTCTGGACAAACAGTGTACGGCCAACTTAACAAACATCTTCAAAATTAACAGTCAACGTGTGATAATACACAAATTTTCACGTCGATTCACGGTTTCAAAGATGCTTTACTAGTTTGGAGCCCCATGCCAAATAAATAAACGAGAAACTTGGCTATCTCACGTCGTCCGCCGCATGCAATAAAGGGGAATTTATACACCACGCCTTGCTTGTTGCATTCCAGTTCGGCTCGGTTTGCATCCCTGTTATTTTGCTTTGCGAAATTCAAAAACGCTTCAAAATATGCAATTTTCAACACATGAAGTACGAGCAAGAACTTGACTTGATAAGATTCTCTCGATTTAAAAAAAACGAGATATTGCTTAGTGTGGTAGTGATTGGGATCGTATCGGCCGCTTGATTCGATTTACATAATAGGGTCCTATGTGAAGTGAACAGAATGTTGATACACGCTCTGGCTGAATGCCGTAGACGAATGAGGAGGAATCTCACTTTTCAAAGAAAATGGCGTTCAACGCTGTGGCTGACGCCTTCCAAAGGCCCTAAAGGGATATCTACATACCATGTAGGCAGATTTTCCTCTCCGTGGACAAGCGTGGACATTGATTATACCCATGCAGTGCACGTAGGCACTTCCCATAGTGTTATTTTTTCTTGAAAAATTGAGGAAATAATTGAATTTCGTCTATATTCAAATATTACTTTAGGGTTTTTTGCTTTTTTATCAATAAAAACACAAAAAACAAATTTGAGGAAATAATTGAATTTCGTCTATATTCAAATATTACTTTAGGTTTTTTGCTTTTTTATCAATAAAAACACAAAAAACAAATTCAAAATCGTAAATTACAGTATGGCCAAAAAATGTCTGCTCCAAGCGAGCTGATATCTAGTAATCTAGTTTTTCTATTCATGGTATAGAATTGTTCACAGCGAAGTATGGTTATTTGAAACCTATTGATTTGGTCAGGTGTGAAACATTGAAATAGTAGCAACACCATTGATTCATAACTAAGGAACCTGGATGAACCTCGATTGGGGTTTGATCTGGGAAATAAGCTGACCTGTCCACTATCAATGAACCACGTCATGACCATCCGACTTTGACGAAGGGTCACGTCGAACAGGAATGAAAATGGGTAAAATGAAAATCTAAACATTTAGAAACAAAATTTTCGAGTGCTCATAACTCGAAATTTTTTTAATAGATCGCAAAGATGTTTGCACCAATTGATCGGGAATATTTCTCCGCATCTATCACAATCAATGAAATTTAATTTTTTTGAGATAAACAATTGAATGATTGTGAAATGTCAAGCCTTATCAAAACGTGCTAAATCCCAAGTTTTGATTGACCCGATTTGTGCTTCTTGAATTGTACCGACCAAAAGTAGCAACCAGAGTAACATCAAAATACGGTTTCCCCAACACAAACTTGAGAACTAAGAAGCATGGGAACATCGGCATTTCAAATACATGCAAGCTGCGGGTACTTTTGTACTTGCTTGCTTTTGTGTGGACCGGAATGTGTTTCTCCAAAACGAAAAGCCGCGAGATGCATAAACTGAACAAACGTCTGACGAGAATAGCACTATGGTTCGCAGTGGCAATAACTGAGGTTTACTCAGTCTTTTTGACGTAGGACTACGTCTTTCATTTCTATACCGGGGTGTAAAACCAAAGTTTCGAGAACGAAAGCGTTACGCCGGAGACCGAGATTTTGAGCGTTAATAGCTCTTAAACAACTGAACGAAATGGTATGATAAACACTTCATTTGAAAGATAAAATGTCTACGCGTCATATACTCCAATCCAAAAACTTGTTTCAATAGTCTTAAAATTGCTTTCAAAACAGGCTATTGAAATCACCAATCGGTATATAAGCGAGCGCCGCTCGTAAACCCACTCAGTTATGATTGAACAGCGATTGGAGCATGTTGTCGCTGTTGTTGTGAAGCTAATTTCGATTTTCGCTAAATGCTCCAGGATAGGTGGAGAAGCCACATCGCTATCGACCGGGAACTTAGCATGAAATTCGTCGCTATCAGAAGTCGACCGAATTGCTGATCCGCAAGCTACCTTTGCAGCATTTGGTTCGTGAAATTGCTCAGGACTTCAAAACCGACTTGCGCTTCCAAAGTTCCGCGGTTATGACGCTGCAGGAGGCTTATTCGAAGATACCAATTTGTGTGCTATCCATGCAAAACGCGTCACATCATGCCCAAGGACATCCAGCTGGCCCATCGTATCCGAGGAGAGCGTGCTATATTAGCTTAGCATATAATCAACAGCCCTTTTCAGGGCTCCAAATTTGATGGATTAGAGTTCAGAAAAGTTTTTTACAGGTCGAACTGAAAGGAGCATTTAGCGAAAATCGTGGTGTCGATGATAATTCGATACCGATAGGTGCCATGGATATGGATTTCATAATGAAAAATATGAAATATATGACATGATGTAGTGAATATATCCCCATATCGAAGAAATCACTTTGATGAAACTGTTTACCGTTTGTCGTTTTTAATTGTTGGGAAAGGGTATTATTTCTGCTGACTAAATTCCAATAAAAAATCCATTCCTTCTTTAAGCGTGATTCATTCTGCTTCGGATCAACGGAACAGTATGATAATCATTTCATACAAAAGATAAAATGTCCAAGAGTTATATGATTGCTATTTATTGAGTCGAAAAATTGTTTCAATAGCTTAATGATAGCTTCGAAAACAGGTTATTGAAATCATTCGTATCCGTATGTAGCGCGCCCACTTGGAAACCCATTAATCTTATTGGAATGTGAGATGGGGAAGCTCATACTTACGTCTATGCATTATGCTGTACACTACAGACTTTTTTTCTCCGTACTGTTTAAGAAGCCGACCGAACTATCGGTCGACAAGTCAGTCTGCAGTCGGCGAGGGCTCTTAATTTCGTTTTTGCAGGCCGAACCGAAAAAAATTCAGTCGAGTTAACTCTTTTTTACAGTAATGCTTTTGAATCCGGACACTTTGCATTACATTCAATATCATACCACAGCCATAACATTTTTTTCATGTTGAATTTATGCGATTAATAGTTGCTAATATAGTTACTGATAGTTTCTTGATAGTTACTAATCAATCGCATTAATTCAACATGCAGAAAATGTTGTGGCTGCGGTATGGTATTAAATGTAACGCAAAGTGTCCGGATTCAAATACATTACTGTATACTTACTTCGATGTTATTCGTTTCTCTCTCAGGGTAAGCAACGAAGGGTGGGGTTTAGATTCTATACTTTTATGGTTTATAAAATGACGCTTCCTTTGCTTTCGTTCATTTCTTACTCTACTCTCGCACCGTGACGACTCGTTTGTTTGGGACCAAGCAGATAGCTAGTTAGTCTTTCAGTGGTAAGGCACACGAAAGCAGCTCGGATAAGCGCACCAGCCGCAGGATAGGTGAAGAAGCCACATCGCTATCGACCGGGAACTTTGCGTGAAATTCATCGCTATCGGAAGTCGACCGAATTGCTGATCCGCAAGCTACCTTTGCAGCTTTTGGATCGTGGAATTGCTCAGGACTTCAAAACAGACTTGCGCTTCCAAAGTTCCGCGGTTATGACGCTGCAGGAGGCTTATTCGAAGATACAAATTTGTGTGCTATCCACGCAAAACGCGTCACATCATGCCCAAGGACATTCAGCTGGCCCATCGAATCCAAGGAAAGGGTGATATATTAGCTTAGCATATAATCAACGGCCCTTTTCAGGGCTCCAAATTTGATGGATTAGAGTTTAGAAAAGTTTTTTACAGGCCAAACTAAAACGAGAATTTTCGTTTGGATGCCATACAGCATCGAGAAAATTCCGGAAAGATCTAATCGTTGCTGAAAAATAATCTGCCAGTTCCCTGGGAATTGAAGAATACATCCATGCGAAAGAGTTTATTTTAATGTTTTCAAATTATATGGCGAACACAGCGACCAAATACATTTGATTTCGTAATTTTTCAATCAAGTGTAATTAGCTGGAAAGCTTCTGAAGATTATTCTTTCCCATCAGTAGGTTATTTTCGTATCCAATATTGGATACATAACATGAAAAACGGAAAATGTTTCGTATCGCGAAAATTATATAATTTTCAATCTCAGAGAGTTCATTCTCCTCTCCATTCTTCTTTCATACTCAGAGAGTTCATTCTCCTCTAGTTTGCCTTCCAAATTGCCATGGTAAACCACACCTTCTCTCGATTCAATCACGCACGAAAAGCATACTGAAATGATATTCAACATCGTTACTGAACGAGCTGAACGGCGAGGGATCGAGGGATTCATTACCTGGCCTGACCTGACCTGAAATGCAATCAGTTTGTTTTAACTGTGAGGGAGCGCAGAAAAGCCGATGCTGATACTCTCGTGACCAAGAGAGTATCAGCATCGAAATACGGTTCCTCGGGAAGACATAGAAGCAGCCGCCACACCCACACACATACACGCGCGCAACTCTTTTCATTTGCTGGTTATCGAGAGGAAACCTGGAAAGAAATGATCGTTGCTGAAAAATAATCTGCCAGTTCCCCTTGGAATTGAAAATTACATTCAAGCGAGTTTATTTTAATGTTTTCTATCCATATAATACTGCGACCACATACATTTGGTTTTGTGATTTGTCAATCAAGTGCAGTTAGCAGGAAAGCTTCTGAAGATTATTCTTCAGAACAAGGTTTTTTGTATCCAATATTGGATGCATAAAACCTTGAGTCTCCAACGTAACACTCTCGTTTTTTAAGTCACCCAAATATTTATTTATTCATTCATTCAGGATGGATTTAGATTCAACTTCAAACAAATGATCTCTAAATCAACGATAGTCCTACGTCACCCTTGCGGTTATACCATAGATATAACCCACTTCCTGTTTTTTCTCAGTCAAAATCATTCGCGACTTACTGAGAAAAACAGTATATGTATTATTATTGTTGACTAATGGTCGGGACTACAGGTTCTAAGCATTTAAATAATATAATTTTATGATTTTAATTGATTTTTTCAAAATTTAGAACTGATTCGGAAGAGAGCAATACAATTTAAAACTGGTGTAGGTGGCGACACTATGAATAACATTAAATAAAACATTCGACGACGGTCCTGCTGCAAGCATAGACTACATGTGTGAATTGATGGAGACGGTGACGGAACGTGGACGTTCTTTTCCGTAACGTTCTCTGTGAATCGCACATTAAGCGTATCATCGGTACTTCGTGTGCCTGCAGACAAAAAATGAACCCCATTCGTGATTCTTAGCTTTTTGTCAAGTACATCCCCCCGCTCGCGGTACCGACTGAGGTATGAATAATCATAGTGGAATAAAATGATGATCATAGTGAAACAAAACGCACAGAAAAATTCACATAGCAAATCGAGACTAGACCCACGCTAAAAAACACGAAATAGAGATTGGAAACTCGTGACATGGACATGCAACTCTCCTCTTTCTTGCGAGTATCCGAATTCTTTCGGAAATATTGAGAGCTCGCAATTTCTACATCGTATCGCCACAGGAGGTGTGCTACGAAGGTTCGATAAAGCGATTGCTCCGAAGTGATTATACCATTTACCAGAGCTGCGGCAACACACGAGCTGGGTACAGCTTTCATCGTGATGGGGAAGATGCAGAAACGGGTGATTGACTGGTGAGCAATTAACGGAAGAATGTACAGACTGAGGATGCGAGGCAACTTCTTCAACTTCAGCATTATTAACACACTGCCACAGTCTCCATCTAGCTGATTACGATAAAGTAGAATTCTACGTGCAGCTAGAGCGTGAATACGATTGCTTGTGCTCAGGTCGGTCAAGAGAAAGAGTGCAAACTGGTAAATGGTAGGTACAGTGTCCATCTGCGAACCAACGAAAACGGCCAAAGACTTATCGACTTTGCTGGCCATACGTAGCACCTTCTTCCAGCACAGTCTCAAATACTATTACACCTGGAGATCATCTCAGCAAACGGGTACACAAATTGACCACGTTTTGATCGATGGTCGGCACTTCTCAGATATCATCGACGTCATCGTGGCATCGATTCAGACCACTACCTGGTAATGATCAAGCTGCGTTCAATCGTCAATCATCAATCGTCAATAACATAAGACATCAGCGCTCACCACGGTACCACCCACGGCTTACAGAGACAAGGCTAGCTACTCCGGATCAGTAATTTTTTAGTGACGTCATCTGAGTCGTTGAAGTAAACAATGTGTTCTTATTTTTTATTTTTCGTGCTTTGTAAGTTTGTGCGTTGATAATATAGTTGATTATATTTAACACCATGAATAATTTGATAAAACATTTATCCACAAAGAACATAATTCTCGGTTCTTCGGAAAGCGAAAGAATCTCTTTTTGGGCCCGATAATGTTTTTTTTCATAATTTATACACCCGCTCACAGCGCATTGAACCATTTTCGATTTTTCATTTCAGGAACATTTACGCGTAAGTCGGAAAACAAAATACAACTAGCGACTGTTTACACTGACAATTCGGATGACGTCATCAAAAAAACAGGAGGTGGGTTATATCTATGGTATAACCGCAAGGGTGACGTAGGACTATCGTTGATTCAGAGATCATTTGTTTGAAGTTGAATCTGAATTCATTCTGAATGAATGAATATTTGGAGAACTTCGAAAACGAGAGCGTTACGTTGGAGGCACAAGGTTTTATGCATCCAATATTGGATACGGAAATATCCTACTGATGGGGAAGAATAATCTTCAGAAGCTATCCTGTTAATTGCGATTGATTGAAAAATCACAAAACCAAATGTATTTGGTCACGGTGTTACATGGATAGAAAACATTAAAATAAACTCTTTCACATGAATGTAATTTCAAATTCCCAGAGGAACTGGCAGATTATTTTCAGTAACGATTAGATATTTCCACATTTTCCTCGATACTGGAAGCCCACCAGTGGTTAATGCCAACTCGATAACCACCTGTTAATAGCCGCGCGTGTATGTGTGTGTAGCGATGTCTTCCCAGGGAACCGTTTGTGGCATCACTCTCCTCCTGATAGATTCCCTTCTGGCCTAGGGTGCACAAACAGGCTCTTGGTGACACCGTTCATCCGCGCTTTCATGATAAATAAAGAGCTTCACCGCAATAGCGACAACATGCTCCAATCGCTGTTCAATTAGAACTGAGTGGATTCCCGAGCGCCGCTCGCTTATATACCGATTGGTGATTTCAATAGCCTGTTTTGAAAGCAATTTTAAGACTATTGAAACAAGTTTTTGGATCAAAAAGTAACAAGTATATAACGCGTAGACATTTTATCTTTCGAATGAAGTGTTTATCATACCATTTCGTTCAGTTGTTTAGGAGCAATTAACGCCCAAAATCTCGGTCTCCGGCGTAACGCTTTCGTTTTCGAAACTTTGATTTTACACCCCGGTATAGAAATGAAAGACGTAGTCCTACGTCAAAAATGTTTACTCGCTAAAGAACTAGCCTTGTCTCTGTAAGCCGTGGGTACCACCTACGATGGCGGCAGGAGCCAATGGTTGCTGTAACATACTCGCAGCGTCTTAGGGTGCTCATACACTGTTTGACCGATGCCAAATATTTGACTCTTTTTGACAGATAAAATATTGTCAACGTGTACTGATCAAATATATTCTACACAAAACACGACAAGCAAATATTCAATTATTGGATGCCTAAAATATTTTTTCAGTCTGTTCTTCGAACCTGTCGGTACATGGTTAGGTTATCTTGGATATTTCAGTTGATTTTTTTCCATGTTCGGTGTTTGATATTGTTTACTACTGTTTAAAATTGAAGAGTGGCAAACAAAATAGTGTTTGTACAAATATCAAATCAAACCTTATCTGTCAAAAAATATCAAATATTTGACCTCCGGGCAAACAGTGTACGGCCACCTTTAGAGCTGCGTTATCGGGGGTAGACGAACTGGATGCTGCTCCCTTCGATGAATGCTAGTACACCCTGAAAGCAACAATTAGCAGCACAGCAGAAACCGTCATCGGGTATGAACAAGGTGGACAACGGAACGAATGGTTCGACAACGAGTGCCGAACGCTTCGGATGTAGTACGCGCAGCCATGCTGCAACGAACAACTCGACGAAACACATCTCTTTCGAGAAAAAAGCATCGTCTGAAAAAGAAAGAAGGCGAAGAGACAAAGCTGCTTTGTCGTTCTCGAGAATCAACATAGACAACGACAATGGATCTCCTTTTACCATGGGTGAAGTTAGGGAGGCCATTAACCAGCCAAAGCGTCTGATAAGATGGTCTCGCACTCTCAAGAGAGCTCTAGATAAACTTGCAGAGTGTATACATCGGTTGATAGCCAGAATCTATGATAAAGCACCGGAGGAGTGGAAAGATGGGGTAGTCGACCCCATTTATAAAAAGGTGACAAGTTTGATTGTGGGAACTACCGTGCAATTACGATCCTGAATGGTGTCTACCAAATTTAGTCTCAGTTTCTTTCGTCGTCTATCGCTAATAGTAAACAAATTTGTGGGAAGTTATCAGAATTCATGCCCGACGACGGACAAGATTTTTACACTGCGGCAGATCCTCCAAAAGTGCCTCTTCAATGTTGAAAGGTATTATACGGAGAGCGCCGACGACGTGGACAAATTCGAAAGAACACATGTGACGGCAGCGGTCTTGTATACACGACTGAAACACGAAGCAGGGCTGTTGGGCTTGGAATCAACACGTGGTAGGATAATTTGTCTACCTTGGCTCGTTGATAACAACTGACAACAACAACAGCCGTGCAATTTCCCTATTTTAGAATATTGTCCAATGAAATGTATAAATTAATGTTAGAGGCGTGGAATATTTATTAAATATAATGCATGAGATCATAACCGGACTATTCTTATTTGATTTTAGTCCTTTTTGTCACCGAATTGAACGGGTTCATATATTCTTCGTTGCTATATTCATACATGCAAAAGAAAAATACAAATGTTTTGCTTTCGTATAGTTATTCGCTAAACACAATATGTATGACATACACACTTGTGAAAGAAATGCACTTGTGGAAGAATTGTACACTGTAAACTATAAACTAATCGGTGGCTTATGGTTATTTTTTACAGTTACAGTTTCGGGATTTTTTTTTCATAATATATGGGCAGAAAACAAATCGCGGGAAGATCCTAGAAATCCTTTTATATCATCTTTTTGTGCCCCATACAAAAACAGGGATTAATTCTTAGTTTACCAAGCACATAGAGACAAAGAAAGTCAGAAATATGAAAACTTGAAATTCCAGAACCTTTATCATCTGGTAACTATCTAGAAGGTCGTTCTACATTCTTCTTTTCGAAAAAAAGACCCGACAAATACGCTACAACTGCATGAAATGTAAGAAATATGTTTGTCTCGAGCATTCAGTTATGGTATGTTCTGATTCTCACACCAATGAAATCACAATCGATTAATACGTTTTTATGTTATTTTCTAGCAATACTAGTTCCATTAATTATATTCAGGTGCTTACTTTTAATTAATAACAGGAAAAAGTCCAATTTCGTTATTTGTGTTGGAGTGTCAAAAATTGCTCTGTTTTGAGGAGACTGAATTTGATGACTATTTTTCTGGAGTTTTTTTTCATTCAATTATATCCTCTTCTCCAAATAAATGCCAATAAAACCTGAAAAATACACAATAGCAACATTACAGAGAAGTTCAACTTTCGGTCTATGACACCGTGCACGAGTGTTCGAGTTATGATTTTGCACGCGAGTACAGGAGGGTTAATAAAATGACAAATCATACATTTTCCTTTTCATAATTTATTGACGTAGAACTACGTCTTTCAGGAAGGGTGCCAAATCAGAAAACAGATCACGTTTTTATGAAATAAAGTAAACGTTAATAACTATTTTCACTGTGAACGAATTCTCATGATTTGCACATCAATCGGATCGGAAATTTTCTAAGATTAGTTTGATATGCTATACATTACAATTCGCTAATTTCTAAACGGTTTTAATTCATGAAAACTGGAAGAGCTTCCTTTTTTCCCATATATTTGTTCTGCCGATTTGTGTGCTAACCCTCCCCGTATTTCGAATGCTTATAACTCGAATATTTCTTAACAGATCGGAAAGATGTTTGCATCAATTGATAGGAAATATTTCTACGCGTCTATCACAATTAATAAAATGTTTGTCTCATGAGATGAATAATTGAATAACTGTAAAATGTCAAGCGTTATCTAAACGCTCTAACTGGCAAGTTTTGATAGGCCCGATTTACGGTTTCCCCAGCACAGACTTCAAAATCAATGTACCTTTGGAAATTCGCCTTGCAAATATACATGCAAGTCGGGGGTATTTTTGTTCCCACAGAGCTGTGTTTCCCTAACACGGGCTTCTAAATCAATGTGCCCGGGGGAATCCGCTTTGTCAAAACATGCAAGTCGGGGGTATTTTTTGGTGTTGAGTACTTTTGTACTCGGTTGTCGTTGTGCAGACTGGAATATGTTTCCCTAAAACGTACTTTTAAACTGAAAAGCCTGCAAAAATCGTCATATCAGATACTAGAGGTGAATGAATTTTCGCGGTTCGAGAACTACGTAAACATGATATAATTTCAGAGGGAAATGTAAAATACAACGATCGTTTGACAATTCTTCCGTTCACATATTTTGGTAGTCCTAGGCATCATATCAAACGTAAAACGACGTTCATCAAATTTATTTGTAACGAAGAACATAGTCTATTACAAAAATTTCGATGCATTCTAAAATAATATTCGAAGTGGTAAAAAAGTGGATTGCATAATATAATTGCGTAGTTCTACGTCGAAAATATGCGGTCGTGTCTTAGATGCAACCCCTTACAATTTTTTTTTCATTTCAACAATAAACCAATACAAATAAGAGGCTGTGCTGAAAGCAGCGCTGCAAGCAGGTCGACGCCTCGTACTAGTTGACAAGAAAGTGGCGTCAAGTTGTTCGATGAATGCATATAGAGTCCTATTCCAGAAAACAAGACGAGCAATTTGGCTCGTATCGTCTCAGTTTCAGTCACTGTCGGAACGAGCAAAATATCCTATTCCAGTAAACGAGTTTCACTGAAATGGTTTATTTGGTAGCCACTTTTTGTCGGTATGATCAGTGATGTCAGATGTGAAGACATGTTTTTATTTTGAGAAAAACATTTAATTGCATAGCAATAAACTTCGAAACATCTAAGTACGATGATTGAAACGCATTACATAAAAAAATCAGTAGAAAAACATTGTTTTATCAAAAATTTATCAGAAATTGATTCATAAATTATTCTTTTTTGCTCAATATAATTATGAAGATACTTTTCGTGCCGTGTTAATATATTTGAAACAAACACCTGGCATCCCTGGTTATGAAGTTCAATGTTTACATTTGGTTGTAGTGTTCATAAAATACCCATGCGCTCATCCTCTCGTCTCGTTTTCTGGAATAGGGCCCATAAAAGGTCGATAAATCGCTTGCAAGGTGGCAGTATTTGAAGTCGTTTGTTGACATTTTATCGACCCAACCTTGGTTGTCAAAACGGAATGTTGCTATCTGTTTTCAGAATAATGGTTTTTATTTCTCTAAGGGTGCTCATACACTGTTTGACCGAAGCCAAATATTTGACTCTTTTTGACAGATAAAATTTGGTCAACGTGTACTGATCAAATATATTCTACACAAAACACGACAAGCAAATATTCAATTATTGGATGCCTAAAATATTTTTTCAGTCCGTTCTTCGAACCTGTCGGTACATGGTTAGGTTACCTTGAATATTTCAGTTGATTTTTTCCATGTTCGGTGTTTGATATTGTTTACTACTGTTGAAAATTGAAGAGTGGCAAACAAAATAGTGTTTGTACAAATATCAAATCAAACCTTATCTGTCAAAAAATATCAAATATTTGACCTCCGGGCAAACAGTGTACGGTCGAACATTGCGAATGTATGTTCGAATGTATGAAAATTTACTCAAACTCATAATCGTACTCTGGCTGAAATTTCAACTCGCCTCATAAGACGTTGATCAATTCCAGAATTTCATTATCATTAGTATGGTATCCCTTGTTCATTGCAACTATCTTTAACTAACTTTAGCCGTTAGCTACGAGTTTTTTGGTGTATTCGGAAGGAATATTCATCCATTTTTTGATCAAGTGGTTTTCAAAATAGTTATTTTTAGAAATTTGATAGTCTCTGAATTTCCTACACATATAATTTCCGTATTTTTAAACTGGGATTGATGCTGGGAGATTGGGGAGAAGTATCAATAACTTTTGAGCAATTATAGGTCCCTATTCCAGAAAACGAGACGAGCAACTCTTTAGTCACTGTCGAGACGAGCAAAATATCCCATTCCAGTACACGAGTTTCATTGAAATGTTTTATTTGGTAGACTGGAGAGACTTCAGTCAGTTTTTCTCGGTATAATCAGTGATGTCAGATGAGAGGACATGTTTTTGTTTTGAGAAAAACAACAAACAATTTTAAAATTGATCAATCGATACTCTTTTCTCAGTGCCAAAATATTAGAAAACATAATAAAAAGGAATAAGTTTCATATATCTTTTGGTTTCATTGCTATTTTTCCTCGAGCATATGGTTTCATCACTCAGACGTTTTGTTATTATGGATTTATTGGGGGCAATGTTTGTTCACCTAATCAACGATTTATCAAGGAAAGTTTGAAATCTATAAAATATATATATATATATATATATATATATATATATATATATATATATATATATATTCAATAAAGTAGTTGTTTGGAAGAGGCCCATTTGAAAATCTGTAAAATCTTGCAATTACTGAATTGAATTTGATGGTTGCAGTTGAAAACATACATTGCTTATGCAATACTAGTTTAACCGTGAAACCATTTTTGAAGATAAAGGCGGAGCAGAAGAATACCGATGCTTTCAATCAACAAGGAGAACAAACACATCAAACAAACTAGACGATTCGACTGATTCATTGACGAGCGCGGCCAAACGGTCGTCGAACCAGACGAGCTACTCGTCTGTTTTTAGTCGAGCTCGGCTTCTGAAATATGAAAACAAACGAGACGAGCGCTCGTCTGCTCGTCTCGTTTTCTGGAATAGAGCCCATAATGTAACCATGTGCGAACTATATGTGACTTGTGCTTAGGGTCATTGTCTTGGTAAAACTTGAACCTTCGATTCAATCTCATTTTCTTCACACTTTGCTACATGTTTTTCTTCTGTTGTTCATGTAAACACTCGGATCCAATACACCATCAATGAAAATCAAATTGAGCTTGAGCTTGAGCTTGGGTAGACTGTAGAATTCGTAGTTGCTCTCCGTGATTGACCTGAAACAACCAAATTGCACAAAGAACACACAGAATGACGCTTGGGACTAGCAAATCATCTCGTTGTGCAATTCTCGGTGATTCGAGCTTTAAATGGTCAATAACGACGCCGGCCACGTCCTTACAGTCACCAGGGGAAGGGAAGGAATGTTAGTTTGATATTCGCCGACAATCAATGAAAATCAAAATGAACAAAAAAAAAATTTTGTAATGTGCCGAGGAAGAACAACTTGAATGTCCGAGCACAGACGGAAAACCCGTTCAACGGCAAAATAAATCAGTAAGTCCAATTTTCATTTTTCCAAACAGCATGAAACACATCAATGTCTCACTCGAAAGATGTTATTCACGTAGATGAGTCGAAATCTAATATCTTTGACTCCGATGATTGTCGTTTCGTATCAAGGAAGCCACACGATGAATTGAGCGTAACAATCTGAAAGCAACGTATTAACATGTTAACATGTTGGGTAATTTGGTTTTCATCGATGATGTATTGGGTCAGAATGTTTACTTGAACATCCTAAAGGAAAACATGTAGCAAAGCGTGAACAAAATGAGATTGAATCGAGGATTCAAGTTTTACCAAGACAATGATCCCAAGCACAAGCCACCTATAGCTCGCACATGGCTACATTACAATTGCTCAAAAGTTATTGATACTTCTCTCCAATCTCCCAGCATCAATCCTAGTTAAAAAAATGGAAGTTATCTGTGTAGGAAATTTAGAAACTATAAAATTTCTAAAAATAACGATTTTAAAAACCACTTGATCAAAAAATGGATGAATATTCCTTCCAAATACACCAAAACACTCGTAGATAACGGCTAAAATCAGCTAAAGATAGTTGCAATGAACAAGGGATACCATACTAATGATTATATCCTGAAATTGATCAACGCCTTTGAATCGAGTTGAAATTTCAAACAGAGTACGATTATGAGTTTGAGTGAATTTTCATACAATCGTACATACATTCGCAATTCTTAGAGAAATAAAAACCATTATTCTGAAAACAGATAGCAAACCTTTTAACTATCATATGACACTATGAATTCATCTAAATAGAATGTTCTAAAATTGTTTTCGACTCCCAAAAGTAGGAAAAAGAGAGTTGCAAGGTGGAGTACGATTACGAGTTTGTATCACTGTATTAGAGATGGGCAAAACTGTTCACTTTGATGAACGGTTCACTCACTAACCGTTCATCTAAGTGAATCAGTTCTTTTGAACCGTTCTTTCGGTCTTTCGTTCAGCGATATTAAGAACAACATAGAATGTTGGCTGGAACCCAACATCAATAGACAGCAGCATCAATATTGATATCGTTGGATTGGATAGTGTACGTATGGGATTTATATTTTTGAAATTTAGTGGGGAAAGATAAACTGCTTCATTAAAAGTCGCAAACTGTATGTGAAAATAAGTTTATGGTTCGACAAAAGTTTATGTAATAATTTGATGCGCACAAAATATGTGCAATTTTTCATATTCTCTTTTTGGACCACATACAGGTTCACGCAATAGGCCAAACAATGAATTGAAAGCAACGAAAAAACTTTTTTCTCAACATACCCTCACTATAAAATTTTATGTTTACTTAATCCATGAATCGCCCCAGCTTCCCCCAGATTTTTTTCTGATAATTAGAAAGTATATGAGTAAAGTATTACAGTTACAGTTACACGCATTTTGCTCATAAATGACAAATCGTTTCATTTTCCTTACAAGCGTTTTTGTTATATTTATCCATTCCGCCCAGCGCAAATCACTTCAGTTGCACTCGTTCGTTGGCAAACAATTTGCCCGCAAACTAGAGATGGGCGAGCGCTCACGAGCCGCTCATTTGAGCCGGTTCGACAGAACGAGCGTACGATCCACGGTTCTTCAGAAATGAACCGCGGTTCAAAAAAGAGCCGCTTCTCAAAAGAGTCTCGGCTCAAAAAAAAGCCGCGGTTCAAAAAAGAGCCGCTTTTCGGAAGAGTCTTGGCTAAAAGAAAGCCGCGGTTCATGAAAGAGCCGCTCTTTGAAAGAGTCTCGGCTCAAAACAAAGCCGTGGTTAAAAAAAAAAGCCGTTTTTTGAAAGAGTCTCGGCTAAAAAAAAGCCGCGGTTCAAAAGAGTCTCGGCTCAAAAAAGATCCGCCCAAATGAGCCGGCTCGTTTTAATGAACGAGCAGCTCTGGGCCGCTCACTGAAATGAACCGTTTAGCCCACCTCTACCGCAAACACTTCGTTCTCAAACAGTTCGTTCCCAAACAGTTCACTCTCAATCAGTTCTTTCCCATACAGTTCGTTCACAAACAGTTCACTCTCCAACAGTTCACTCGCAAACCGTTCTTACGGAATCAGTTCGTTCACAAACCGTTCGCTCGCAATCAGTTCGTGGGGAGAACTATCGTTCTTTGAAAAAGAACGACCGCTCGTTCACTCTTTTCGGCGAACTAGTTCTTTCGTACCGTTCGTGAACGGTTTGCCCATCTCTACACTGTATATTTAAACCGAGCGAAAAGTTCAAAACGACAGTTGAACTGTTGTTGAACAGGTGGGTTATCGTTTTTATCGTTTACAACACACGATTCGCTTGCAGCAGGCGTGGTGAATACACTCAACCAATTTATTTTATTCATTCCTTCAAACAGTGCTGTCAAAACGGTGCACATGAATTCGGAGAGCGCATTGTTTTGTGTGTTTTTCTACTGTTGACCAGGAAAAAACGTGGATTGCGTGAAGCAGCGATTATTTTATGTGCTTGTCAAGTTTTTGATTTTCTGTACGATTGGATTTGATACGTTTGTGAAGTTATCGAAACGGTTATGAACCAGGAGGAGGAAACGCCGAGTACGAGAGGTAAGTGAAAATAGTGACGAACGGTGGAAGTTTTATTGGTTGGATTTTTTTTTCTAGTGACACGAGGAGCTCTCAGACGGCGTTCAATTGATCAGGATCCGGCGTCGACGCCTATTACTCCAAAAAAGGCAACAGTCGGTAAGAAGGTGGCAGTACTTGACGCTATTCAGGAGGGAAGCAATGGGACGGCCGAAACAAGCGCTGAAGATGTTGGCGCCAGTAGGTCAATCAGAACGAAAAAGGATACAACACACGCACTGACAAACAAATCGGTTCAGAAACTGAAGGATCAAGAAGAGAAAGGTGGACGACGATCGCGCACCATTTCGTTGACCGAAGAGAACGTGGCTGCACTCGAGCCTTCGTCAGCTGAAGTGAGGCGAACACCGAGGCGCCGTGCATCGCAGGATATTCCACTGACTCCTCAGACAGCTCTCCCAACTGGCAGACGTATGACCAGACGAAATAGTGTTGCTTCTGATGACGGATCGGTGAGTGCCCTTCCGGCGACTACACCCAAAGCATCCACATCTCGACTTAGCGTTGCGTCAACAATCGCCGAGGACGACGAAAAGGAACTGAGTAGCACCAAGTTGGATGCCCTGTCGCCCGACAAAAGCGTACGTAAACTTAGGGGTAGATCCGTTTCCATTTCACCGGTTCCGAAGAGTGCCTCATCTGGTAAGAACACATCCATAGATGGACTGAAGACTAGTGACGGGGATGCAAGTCCCCACAAGCAACCGAATGTTTCTCTGGAAAGTGTTCGGAATTCTCCCAGAAAATCGATTAAGGATGTGAGCTCTGAGTCCGCTGTGTTGATTGAGGATGAAAGCATAGATCAGAGTCCGAATAAAAATAAAAACACTAGCGTGACGCCGAGATCGGTGCCGAAGGGTAGTAGTGCTCATAAGCTATCTAGAAATGTCACATTTGATGAACAGGACTCGTTGGATCAACAGAACCAGAGCGCCTATCCTAAAACGCCGATTCCAGCATCTGGCGAGAAACGTTTCAAATTCAACGAAAAAGAATCTGAGCAAGAAGAGAAGGAGAAGTTGGCGAAATCTGTAAGTTTGGACTATTATGGAGTTATTTAAAAATATTAAATAATTTCCATGCTTTCTTTCAGACACCGGAAATGTTTGACATAGATGAATCAGCCGATGAAGCAGAAGCGAAAGCAGAACAAACAACTAAATCAGAGTCGTCCCTAACATCTAAAACAGCTATACCCGAAGTCGTTCAAGCTGAATCAAATCAATCGGAATCTTCCGGAACACAGTTGGACGTAAGTGTTGACACTTTTCTGGTTGATATCGTGGAGAATGTACGAAAGAGCATCGATCAGGAGGACATGTCTATGTGTGTTTTGGACACCCCCAAACCGGTTGAAAAACAAAAGTCACATTTTCCCCATTTGCGCCCTGACGGTGGGACTTGCAGCACCCCAATTGCAAAGGCGCTCTCTGGTACACCTGTTAAGGAACAGCTGCAAAAGGTCGGATCGCCAAAATTCGTCTCCAACACACCGGACGGTCGTGGTAAGCAGAAGAAGGCGGACGAGTCGAAGCTTTCCAAATCCTGGAGCCAAGCGGTGAAAGGAAAAGGCACCGATAAGGGCATCGATGTGTTCAGCGTTCGGAAACAAGAGCAGCAACGCCAAGACGAAGAAGAAGCTGAGAAGTTGAATAAGGAGCGCGAGGAGCAGGCTAAAAAAAGAAAATCGGGAGAAAGGTCTTCCCGAGATGAATCGGATGAAGACAATGAAGAGGATGAGGATGAAGATGATGAGATAGAGGCAGCGCAGCGAAACACCTTTCTGGACGATGAGGCGATGGAGGTGGACGATTACCAGTCGGGAGAATCCATGGATAGTGAAACTCGTGCGGAGATGGAAGAAAACGATATTCCGGTTGATGGAGAGAGCATTGGTAGTCAGGATAGCGAGCATAGTGATGAGGACAACTGTGATGACGATGGTGATGATGACGACGATGGTGACGAGGGAGAAAAAGATTCGTTTATCGTATCGGATGATGAAGAACTGGAAATAATAGATGATAGCGATGAGGAAATATCAGAAACGAAGGTCACAAATTCCGACAAAAAGAAGCGTAAGAGGATAATCGAGCAAGTTGATTCTAGTGAGGGAGAAGGTATCGAAATGACGCAAAATAAATCCAACAGTTTGAATAACACTAACGCTACCGATGTTGACGACGTGTCTAAACTCGAAATAAACTCTTCGTCAGATGCTTCTAAAATCGAATCTGTGGCAGACGTCACTATTCCAGACAAAAATACAAACATTGCTACTCCTCCGAAGGATATTGCTGTAGTAAGTGATCAATTGGAGAGCCCAGCGAAAACTCCCAAGTCTCCTTTGAAGAGTCCGATAAAAGAGAGGAAGCCATCGGATAGCCCGGTCACAACTAGAACGTCTGCCAAGAGTCCGAAAGGTGAAGCAACTCCACCGAAAAGTCCAGCACGGTTGTCGCCTAAGAGAAAGGAAAATACTGATAAACCTCTACTTGATAATGAGCCATTAGAAGCAACTGTAAAGTCTGAGATCAACACAACCAAGAGTCCGATCCAAGCCCCTTCCAAGGTGCGTAAATCGCTCCCGGCACCTTCGCTTTTGATTTCCGCCGATTTCTATGCCTCTTCGGCGAAAAAAGCCAAACGGGCCACTATCAATGCTATGGTCAGTGGAGAGGAGGAAAAATCAGAATCAGTCCCACCCGAGGAGGAGAAAATACACCACGCAGAGCAGCCGAAGAAAACTAAACAGTCCAAGCTGGTGGTAACGAATCCTGCAGCGTTGGCTCTGGCAAAGAAAAATAAACGCCTTTCCCTCGATGCGGCAACAGCTGCCTTGTCGGTTGTTCAGACAGATAAAAGAATGTCACTGCCAGGAAAGTTTATGGGAGGTGAGGACGCAAAGACCCCGTCAAAAAAGAAAAAGTCTAAAGTTGAGCAATCAGTTGATGCCGAGCAGAAGCCTGTGTCGAATGGATTGTCAGAGGAAATTTCCAATAAAACGGCTGATGTTGAGATGATGGAGGTCGATGAGGAGCACGAACCGGAAGACAAGAAACTCGAGAAAGCTAGTAAGACGGTTGGGAAGAAGAAACCAAAGGATTTGAGTGAATTTGACCACGAGGTCATCCTTTCGCGCTGCAATGAAATCGTTCGCGCTGACAAGGAGAGAAGACAACAAAGTGCAACCTTGCGGCAGAAGAAAAAGGTAAATAACCTTACGTTTCATTTGGTTTTCTTTTATTGGGTTGATGTTTCCGCAGGATGAAAAGCGTATGATCCGCGAGCAGGAGAAACAAGCGGAGACAACCGAGGGTGACGATTCGATGGAACAGCAATCGAAACAGAAGAAGAAAAAGAAGAAGAAGCAAATCAATTATTTGCTGGAGGAACTGGGTGAAACTAAGGAGGAACAGCTGGCGCGGGCACTGAAGCGGAAGATGGCTCTTTTGGAGGCCAAGCGTGAGCGCAAGAGGCTCAAAAAGGTGGCAAAGCGACAACAGCAGCTTGACAAGGAAAATCAGCAGGCCGGTGGGGATGCGAAGCAGCAAGGAATAGGAGCCAAATTTGAGAAGAAGGCCAAAAAGAAACAAAAGCAGGCGGCTGAGGTGGCGAAGATCGAAGCGCCATCGATGCCTGTATTGAACGTTTCCGCCTTCTCCATTTATAAGGAGCAAATCGGAGAGCTGAAACAGGCTGAGAAGCATAGTAAGAAGAAGGGAAAACAGCTGAAGGAAAAGAATCAGCAACCTTCGGCCGTGCAGGAGGTGGCAGAAGCACTACAGTCGGTGCCCCTTGTGGGTACAAAATCAGAAAACATTGATAGAACAACTTCCGCGAAAATGAATAATCTTCCGGAAACACAGCCGGATCCGATCAAACCGGAAAACCAGCCCAAAAAGACCGAAAATGAAAAGAGAACAAAATCTGAGAAGAAACACGCCAAAGCTGCTGCCGTGGCAATATCCGTCACTCAAGACCACTCCGAAAAAAAGTCCTCGAATGAACCAGCCGAAAAAAAAGCGAAAGCGAAAAAATCTAAAGGAGTGGATTTACCGGATGAACCTCAATCTAAGCTTAAGAAAGCGGAACAGCCGGATAATGCTTCCGTCAAGCCGATTGTTGTTTCGTTTGATGATGAGTGCACAAAACTAAAGAAAACCATCGCAGAACCACTCGAGAAGAAAGTTGTCAAAAAGCAAAAGCTCTCGCAGAAGGAATCCATGTTCATTACAGAACCCGTGGTGGAGTTGACACCGCCCCGAAAAGGCCCCGGTCTTCTGAAGGCTCTCCGTTTCCTAGAGGAACCAGTGACTCCCGAGCAGAAGCTTCTGAAACGCAACCATGGTTTCAAGGAGGAACCCGTCACGCCGAAAGCGGTTGGATTCAAGGTGTCGAATCTTCTACCTGCAGGTCTGGAAGAGCTTCAAAAGCAGGCAACTCTGGGCGAAAAAAAGAAAGCCAGATCGAAACGGAATCGAATGGACGATGTGAAGGAGCCGTCCAAAATGCTACCACTGCCAATCTGGACACGATCCGGAACGTTTGAGGTAGAGCCCGTCAAGAGTGACCACAAGAAGTCCAGTGGGGATTACATTCCACTAAAAGTGAACGGGGGTGGCGTAGGAGGCAGTGGCGGGTCGGGAAAACATTCGACCGAATTTCTGTTGAAGACGAAAGGCAAACAATCCACCAAGGCAGGCCGTATCGATTCTACTACTGTGAGTGGGGATGTGATCAATTTCAAAAAGGAAGCAATTTTCGCCCGAAACGCCCATTTGAGAGAGAAAAAGGCCAAACACTGAGAATTCTATATATATTTTTTTTCTGTTTATTCCCTCGATTCGATTAACGTATGTTAGTTTAGTTGCCGTTATTGAATAACTCGGGTTCTAAGCGAACTGTTTTGTTTTATTATCTTCGGAAAAACAAATAAAAATTGTAATTAGTTTTGATTATTATATATCAACTTAAATTTTCGAATGAGAAAACTATGACATTTTTCGCCCTTGTCGGTAAAAGAAATGTTCGCCGTTATCTTCAGATTTATCTCTTTGTGCTCGTATGTCTGCTCTCAGTCACCATGGCAAAGAACTACACTAATTAAGTAAGTGCGTAGCCAAGTGCTCTTGACCTCTCGCTTTGCTCGAACTCACTATCGTTAGATTGCAAGTGGAATGTAATACAGGCTCCCAACGGTAGTGATCACTTGCCAATCAAAATTTCCATCACCACTGGGTCGAATTCTTCTGAATCTATAAATATGGCATATGACCTCACAAGACACATTGACTGGAAAAAATATACGGACGCGATTGCTCTAGCCATCAATTCCAGAGATGGCTTACCTCCATTGGAGGAGTATAACTTCCTTTCTCGTTTGATCTATGACAGCGCGGTTCGCGCTCAAACGAAACCCATCCCAGGTTCCACCATTTGCCGAAGGCCTCCCAATCTATGGTGGGATAGCCAATGTTCCAAGCTTTTTATAGAAAAATCGAATGCATTCAAAGCTTTTCGGAAACGTGGAACTCCTGAAAATTTTCAAACGTATTTAGCCCTTGAGAATCAGTTCAAAAATTTGATCAAAGGGAAAAAACGTGCTTATTGGCGAAATTTCGTGGGAGGTTTGTCACGAGAAACGTCAATGAGAAAAGTATGGAAAGTGGCTCGAAACATGAGAAATCGCTCTTCAACGAATGAAAGCGAAGAATATTCACATCGATGGATTTTTAATTTTGCACGGAAGGTTTGTCCCGATTCCGCTCCCGTGCAGAAAATTGTTCGAGATATACCACAAGATAGGTGCGATCTTGATTCCGAGTTTTCGATGGTAGAATTCTCTCTTGCTCTCCTTTCATGTAACAATTCTGCTCCGGGATCGGATAGAATTAAGTTCAACTTGCTGAAAAACCTCCCTGATGTGGCGAAATATCGCTTGTTGAATTTATTCAATCGGTTTCTGGAACATAATATTGTTCCAGATGATTGGAGACAAGTACGAGTTATAGCTATTCAAAAACCCGGAAAACCCGCGTCCGACTTCAATTCGTACCGCCCAATAGCAATGCTGTCTTGTATACGGAAATTGTTGGAGAAAATGATCTTGTTTCGCCTTGATCGATGGGTTGAAACGAATGGCCTACTCTCAGATACACAATATGGGTTCCGCAGGGGCAAGGGGACGAATGATTGTCTTGCGTTGCTTTCTTCAGAAATTCAAATGGCTTACGCCGAAAAAAAACAAATGGCTTCAGTATTCTTGGACATAAAGGGGGCCTTTGATTCTGTTTCAATAGAGGTTTTGTCAGACAAATTACACTCTCGGGGACTGCCGCCTCTATTGAATAATATGTTATATAACTTGCTTTGTGAGAAACATTTGAACTTTTCTCATGGAGATTCGACAGTAAGCCGGGTCTCCTACATGGGACTCCCCCAGGGCTCATGTTTAAGCCCCCTTTTGTACAACTTCTATGTAAGCGACATTGACAATTGTCTTACACAAAATTGCAGCCTAAGACAACTTGCAGATGTTGGAGTGGTGTCTGTCGTAGGATCAAACGAATCCGACCTGCAAGAACCCTTACAAGATATTTTGAACAATTTTTCAACCTGGGCCATTGGGCTAGGGATCGAATTCTCCACGGAGAAAACAGAGATGGTGGTTTTTTCTAGGAAGCATAGACCAGCAAAACCAAAGCTTCAACTTTTGGGTAAACCGATCACTCATGCTATGTCATTCAAGTATCTTGGGGTCTGGTTCGACTCCAAATGTACTTGGGGGCCCATATTAGGTATCTGAGTAAAAAATGCCAACAAAGAATAAACTTTCTCCGTACAATTACCGGCACATGGTGGGGAGCCCACCCCGAAGATCTTATAATGTTGTATCGAACAACTATTCTCTCAGTGATGGAGTATGGCAGTTTCTGTTTTCAATCAGCTGCCAAAACACACCTCATTAAACTCGAGCGAATTCAGTATCTTTGTCTCCGTATTGCGTTGGGATGTATGCCCTCAACGCATACCATGAGTCTCGAGGTTTTGGCAGGCGTACTCCCACTAAAAGATCGCTTCAATCTATTATCTCTTCGGTTCCTCATCCGGTGTAAGGTTATGAACCCATTGGTGATCGGAAATTTTGAGCAACTGATCGAGCTAAATTTTCACTCTGGATTCATGAGTTCATATCATGAATTCATCTCCATGCAGGTTGTTCCTTCTTCGTATATTTCCAACCGTGTTTGTTTTCCTGACTACATCAATTCCTCTGTACATTTTGATCTGTTCATGAAGGAGAAAATCCATGGAATTCCAGATTATCTTCTATCGGGGATCGTTCCTACGATCTTTAATGCAAAGTATGGGCGTATCAATTGCGGTAATATGTACTTTACTGATGGGTCCTCTATGAATGAGTCCACGGGATTTGGAGTGTTCAACGTATTTTTTAGCACCTCACACAGTCTTCAGTATCCTTGCTCAGTGTATATTGCTGAATTGGCAGCGATACACTGGGCGCTGGACAGCGTCGCCTCACGACCTGTTGAACACTATTACATTGTAACGGATAGTCTGAGCTCTGTCGAAGCTATCAGTTCAGTGAGGCCGGAAAAGCACTCGCCGTACTTCTTTGAGAGAATACGAGAAATTTTGAGTGCTTTAACCAGACGCTGTTATGTCATTACCTTTGTCTGGGTCCCTTCACATTGCTCAATTCCGGGTAATGAGAGGGCTGACTCATTAGCAAAGGTAGGTGCAATTGAAGGCGAAATTTACCAGCGTCAGATCGCCTTCAATGAATTTTATTCTTTAGTCCGTAAAAATACCATCGCTAATTGGCAACGCAAATGGAACGAAGATGAATCGGGCCGGTGGTTCCACTCAATTATCCCTAAGGTTAGCTTCAAACCATGGTTCAAAAGTCTGGACTTGAGTCGAGACTTTATTCGCACCTTCTCCCGACTCATGTCCAACCACTGTTCGTTAGACGCGCTACTCTTTCGTATTAATCGTGCCGACAGCAATCTTTGTGTTTGTGGCCACGGTTACCACGACATCGAGCACGTTGTTTGGTCGTGCGAGTTGTATCTTGTCGCCAGATCGAATTTAGAAAACTCCCTCAGTGCTAGAGGAAGACAGCCCAATGTGCCGGTGAGAGATGTGTTGGCTCGGTTAGACCTTGATTACATGTCCCAAATCTATATTTTCCTTAAAGCTATCGATGTTCGTGTGTGATTATCCTTATATCCTTATATTCTTTGCGTGCAATTGGTCCCCTTGCTACAAACAGTAGAATAAGTTGAAATGTAAATACACAATAGATATACGAATAGATTTAAGAATTGAGTGTGTGAGATTATCATTATTGTAACAATTTCCTTATATCCCATCCTTTTCCTGAACAAATATGTCACCCTACTAAACTCGAGTAGACCGCGAGTAATCGGTTTTCTACCTTACTTACCTTAGATTTAGAAAATGTTTATGTATAGTAATAAAAATATAATTAAGAATTCGGCTCCTTTAAACTTATGTAACTGAGCCTGTAAAAATAAACGAATTTGATAAAAAAAAAAAGTAAGTGCGTAATTTCGAGAGAATCGCGTAAAAAAGATTGGCCCTTCATAGGCGTGCGTTCGTCACAACTACACTCGCAGAATTTCTCTTCCCAACGAGGCAACGATAGGCAAATCGCTTAATTTAAAGAAAATCGCTTGAAAAAATTGCATAATTTCGAGAGAATCGCGTAAAAATGCGTAATTTCGAGAGAATCGAGTGAAATGAAATCACGGAAAAAATAGCGTAAAAACAGAATCCAGCGTAGCCAATCCAAATCTTATTTTGATTGAGATTGAAAACAAATTCAGAAATGTCTTCAGGGATGGTAGTCTGAGAGGGGGTGCACTTCACTACAAATCGAAATTACTATGATCAGCGACCATTCACACATGTGAAGACTCAACAACTGTTAGGCTTGGTGGAGAAGTGCGTTGGGCTTTTATATATGCGAGGTAATTCCGCATGTTGCTGCATCAAAAAAGTATTTGAATATGGACGAGAATGCACAAAGAACACCGAACTTGCGTCGTATGAGAACATCTTGCAGTGACCCTCTCCCACGAATAGAACATCTCAGATAATTTCAATATGAATAAGTATTTACAATGAGAAAGATTCCTACTGAAGATAGGGGAGAATCCAACCAAGGATTTTCCAACAGGAACGATGGAATTTTCCATATTGTGCAAGTTGAAAATTCCCTACACATAGCAGGTAGCCAGTAAGTTAGTTCTAACGTTTTTAGAGTTCTGTACATCCTCACAGAGGGATCGAGGATTAGAGAGAAAAAATAAATCAGTTGATAGTTGAACATCGAGAAGAACAGTTGTTTCTCTCGATAGAACATAAAAGAAAAGTGCCCCAGACCGCTCGGGCGTTACAATCTTTAAACGCTGGAGAGGTTTAGGTTTAGAATTTTAACTATTTAGAAGAAGATCAACATTATCTGATTGCAACCTTTTTAGACCCGAGGTTCAGGTCAGACCATTTAGGAGTTCTCGAAACGTAAACAGACAGACAGAGTCTTGAGCCGAATCTTCTGAGAATAACAGCTCATTGTCGTCTTCAACGAAACGAAAGCGACGAAGCTGAGTGAAATATTGATTTTGTGAATTCAATTTGAATATAATTTTTGACATGTCAGTAATCACACCTTATTTTTGATCACGTGTGATTGATGTTTATATGCTATAGTGTTATAATTTATCTTATGTTAAAAATGAATATTTTTTTATCAAATATCCAGTAATACCGTCAAATACCGGATATCCGTTTCATCTCTACTAGATATATTGTGGCGCGGGAAAAACATCATGTGATTAAATGGTCGATGATAAGTCAGACCGGACCATGTGACATTTTTATGATTTCGAGAAAAACGAACTTGAAGTTTAGTGTTCTGCAATATTACATTTACACATTTCAACAAGATACCTATTAACTTCGAGAAAAAGTTTTGTTGGTTTGAATTCGGCGCTTGAAAATTGTTTAATAAATCTATATATATAAAAATGGATTTCTGTCTGTCTGTCTGTCTTATTTTGTCTTATTCTTATGGACTCGAAAACTACTGAACCGATCAACATGAAAATTGGTATGTAGGGGTTTTTGGGACCGGGGAAGGTTTTCGTGATAGTTTGAGACCCCTTCCCCTCTCTAAGGGGGAGCTGCCATACAAATGAAACACAAATTTCTGCATTACATGAGATTAATCAAGCAAATGAAATAAAATTAGGTATATTGAGGTTTTAGGGTGCAATAAATGTTTCTATGGTGGTTAGACTCTCCACTCCCCTCTCTAAGAGGGGCTGTTATACAAATGAAACACAAATTTCTGCATTACTCGAGAATTAATCAAGCAAATGAAACCAAATTAGGCATATGGAGGTTTTAGGGTGCAATAAATGTTTCTATGGTGGTTAGATACTCCTCCCCCTTCTCTTAGGGTCAAATCTCTGAATAACTCAAAAACTAATCAAGCAAATACAGCCAAATTTGGCGGCATGCGAAGCTTTTAGGGTACACGAAACATTTCTATGGTTAATAGACACTCCTCCAGTCTCTCTGAGGGGGTTCTGCCGTACTAATGAACTCCATAATTCAAGAACTAATCAAGCAAACAGAACTAAATTTGGGTGTCTGTCTTTATTCTATCATATTTTCTGTATCAAACATTCATTCTATGTAACGGAGAAATATGTTATTTGCAAGTGGTTGAAAAATCTTGAACGAGAATTGTGTCTGAAAATAATTTGATATTATAATGATGAGTTTTGGTAGAAGTACTAGGAATTTTACAGTAAAAGAGTTTCGATCGGGCAGTCGTCGGGAGAGGACGTGTTTTTTTTTCACTCCTCGTTCGGTTCTTTCTTCGTCGTCAGACATGTTCTAACATGCCTGTACCAATATTCCTTACCTGAATAAGATTTGCCCAATATTATTTCATTCGACGATGGCAATTTATGGTGTCGGTGGTGTGTGATGGTGTAAAAAGGGAAACCAATCAAGCCTAAAAAAGTGAAAGTGTTTTTGATTTTTGACGTGGGACTACGTCTAACCGGAATATATGGAGGGTTAAATGAAAACCTAAACACAGAACATGCAGGAAAAAATGCAAGATTTCGAATGCTTATAACTCGAACATATCTCACTGGATCGGAAAGATGTTTGCATCAATTGATAGGGAATATTTCTACGCATCTATCGCAACTAACAAAATGTTATTTTTCATTAGATAAACAATTGAATAACTGTAAAATATTAGACGTTATCTAAACGCCCTAACTACCTCGTTTTGATTGGCCCGATTTACGATTTCCCTAACACAGCCATCAAAACCAATCAGCCTTGGGGAAATCGGCATTGCAAACACATGAATGTAGGGGGAGCTTTTGTTCCCACCGAAATGTGTTCTGGAGGGAATCGGCATTTCAAATTCATGCAAGTCGGAGGTATTTTTGTTCCGACTGAAATGTGTTTCCTTAACACAGACTTCAAATCTAGGAGCTTGGGGAAATTGGCATTGCAGATACATGTAAATCGGGGGTAGTTTTGTTCCGACTGAAATGTGTTTCCCTAACACAGACTTCAAATCCGTGGAGCGTGGGGAAATCGGCATTGCGAATTCATACAAGTCGGGGGTACTTCTGCTCCGATTGAAATGTGTTTCCCTAACACAGACTTCAAAACCAATGTTTCTGGGGAAATTGGCTCTGTACTTTTGTCCTCGCTTGCCTTCTGCAGACTGGAATATATCTGTCCTAACACGACCTTCTAAACTTCGGAACCTGGGAAAATCGTGCAGACACTCGAAGCGAATGAACTTTCCAGTTTCAAGCAAATTCGCGATTTGAGAAGTACGTACATTTGAGAGATGTAAAATTCAGAAGGAAATGTAAAATAAAATAATCGTTTGATAGTTCTTCCGTACATATATTTTTTCCTAGGCATCATACCAAACGTAAAAGGTACGACATTAAATTTACTTGTAACGAAGAACATAATCTATCACAATGCATGATTGACCTTACATGGCAATATACAATCTTTTTACTCACAAAGCATTGAATTCAATTGAATTTGGAAACTATTTCATTCAATCCAGAATTTAAACGAATGATTGCTAACCTAAGGTAGTCCCACGTCAACCTTGCGGTTGTATCATAGATACAACCCACTCATTTTTTTTTTCTTTCGTTCTGCTTTCTGTGTAATATTTAAATTAATAAGTAGATTCTGATGTTTTTCCTCGCGAGTGTTAAGGAGATCAAAATTGTGAGTGAATGAGACTTGAGGAGCTCAATTGCGTAAAGTGGAATATTCCGCCAATCATAATATCCATTATCATGACGAATTCGGATGTTCTGCTAACGCTAGAGAAAATATGGTGTGCTATCCATTTTTTGTTTCTCCAACCTTCTCTCCTATACTGCAATGTGTGTGCGTGTGTGCGTGTGTGAAAATCATGTTCTTCGAAATGAACTCATCACTTGCACCAATACGGACACATTTAATAACAGTGGTGATATTATCACTGAAACAAGGAGCTCTGTGACGGTCCGCCAGCAGTATTATGCCAAAATAATAACAGCTAAGTTCAGCAATTAGTATTTATATTTACCAGTTTCAGCCTCAGACTCAATTATTTAGAACTATTTCTAGATCAACATTTTAGTAGCAGATATTGGATGATATAATATAGTTTCGTATTTCACTTTTGACGTAGGACTACGTCTTTCATTTCTATACTGGGGTGTAAGTTCAAACTTTCGAAAACGAAAGCGTTACGCCGGAGAACGAGATTTTGAGCGTTAATAGCTCCTAAACAGCTGAACGAAATTGTATGATAAACACTTCATTCGAAAGATAAAATGTCTACGCGTCATATACTTGTTGCTTTTTGATCCAAAAATTTGTTTCAATAGACCTAAAATTGCCTTCAAAACAGGCTATTGAAATCACACCAATTGGTATATAAGCGAGTGCCGCTCGAGTCCACTCAGTTATAATTGCGCAACGATTGAGATACGATCGCTGGAATGGATGGATGTCAGACTTCAAAACCATGGAGCCAGGGGAAATCGGCATTGAAAAACAGATGTAAGCAGTGGATACTTTTGTACTCGCTTGCGTATCTGGAAATTCAAATGTTTCCCTTACACAGACTTCAAAATCATGAAGGGTATTGCGGGTACTTTTGTACTCGCATGCGTTTCTACAAATCGGAATGTTTCCCTAACACAGATTTCAAAACCATGAAGCCAAGGGAAATTAGCATAGAAAATTAGATGCAAGCAGCGAGTATTATTGTACTCGGATTGACTATGGATTTGATATGGTATGATACGGTGTAGTGGATCTGATCAAAGTGGTTTTATATTACATATCGAAGAAATCACATTTATAAAAGCTGCGTTAAAAAATTATTTGTTTACGAATGCTGCAATCGATCGTCGTTATTGGGAAGTTGGAATTGTTGTGGAGGGGGTCTTATTTTCGCTGTGTAATTCCGAGGAGGAATCCATTCCTTCTCAATTGTTAATAATCTCGCTCCGGAACAACGATGATTCCAATTGTCGGGGTTTGGGGAGTGGGTATTATTTGCGCTGCGTATTCTCAATGTTAATATTTCTTTGAATGTTAATAATTCTTTTCCAGCTAAACGAAGTGGTATGATAATCACTTTATTCGAAAGATGAAACGTCTAAGATTTATATGCTTGTTACTTATTGATTGCTAAGTCAACTTTAGTCCTACGTCCACCTTGCGGTTATATCAAAGATATAACCCACTTCTAGTTTTTTTTCGACAAAGTAACAAATTATCCTTGTGCAGAATTTATTAGAATCTTCAAAACTGCCTTTCGATTTGCGGTGCGATGGTTGATTATTGAATTATTCATCATCAAAGACGAAGGGTTAATTTTTCATTCAAACTGTAATATCTTTGTGTGGGAAGGTCCTACAGGAACGTTCTTAGAACCAAATGAAAGCTGATTGATAAATTTGATTGGATTTTCTGTTGAGTTGGTTAACAAAAAATTGTGTTAGTCCAGAATATTCTTGAAAAAACAATGAAAAATCGACTTTCCATTTCTTCCTGATATTGTTGCCAACTACACCTACACGCAAAAGATAAAAATATGTACGTTCAATAATTCTAATACCTGAAAGTTGTAGCTTTAAAATGATGTGCATCCCATCGATTTGCGTTGATTTTTCACAAAGTTACAGTATGTCAAAAATCACTCAAAATTTCCGACTTCGCATATTTCTATATTATTTCTCAGGTTTTTTTCTCCTCATTATGTTGTCTACTCACGAGCGCCGATCAGAAAATCAACTTTTCATTTCATTCAATAAATTCCTACTTATACGTTAGAACAAAATAAAGCATAAGATTGGTAATTGGAAGACACAATACCTATGTAGTGCGATGAAATGCATATCAAACATCGAAAAAAACTAAATGGACGATAACTTCGTGAAATATGCTCCTTTTCATATACAGTAAACATTCGGTAACTGAACCAGAAACGAAGCCCAGTTATCGACATTCGCTTTTTAACTGGACTGGCCTCGGGGGGAACTTCAATTAATTCGCGTTGATCGTGAAATTGGATACACAAAAGTTTCCCCCTGGATGTTTTGCATTGAGTGCGACAACAGGTATGATATATAATTTGTCATTTGTCATGTTTTTGTCATGCGAAAATAATGTGATCTTTCATGATATCTCAAATTACATTCGAATGCCCCTCACAGCAAATCTTCAAATTGAAAATGGTGTCAATTGTTTACGAAATTCTACTTTTTGGCTGGGCTGAGGCCCTATTTGTTCGCGGAAACGTATTCCTCCGTCAAAACGAAAACAATTATTATATTTATTTGTAGTATATTTTTAATTCTTAACATAAGAACTTTCAAAGCAAAATGGATTTTCGAAACAGTATGTGCATACCCTTCTAATTCATATTTTCTGTGCTTTAGTAAGGAACAGATAAACGGTATCACTTATTTATTGTAACTTCAATCGATGACGCAGACGTTTACATCTTGTTGCCTTAGGTCGAGAAACCCAGAAAGCAGGACATTATGCTACATATAAATGTCGAAAAGAAAATCTTGCGAAATATGGGAATGGAAAAAAAAAATAGATGGGAAAAAATATTATTGACATCCAGTCATAATTATAAATTATAATTAATTGTTGTAACTTTATTTTTTTAAATCTGTAAATTTTGCACGTAATCCGAATAATCTGTAATCTGTATCTACAGATTCTTGGTTTCAAAAAGTCAAAGAAATCTGTAGAATTACAGATTTTTCTGTAGATATGATAACCCTGGTAATGGATACCCTAGCTGTATCATATACAGTTTACAACCCATTCTCATGCCTACCAAGTTTGTTGTGTATAAATTCACACAAATCGGTCGAGTCGTTCCGAAGGGGTTCGACCACGAACATAGTGACACGAGATTTTTATATAATTTTTATAATATATAAAAACAGCAGACAGCATTTACTGAACGCGTTCAGTAATTAGGTATCCAATGCTTTCAAGAAAATTTAAATTAATCCAGTTTTTCCTTCGAAATTTTATAAGTTATTTATCACTGCTCTATCAAGTAAAAACAATCCCGACCAGTACAACACCTATGTTCAAATTTAATGCGATCGCAAAGGGATAAAAAACTGCTCGATCTGTGTATCTTATTTTTTGGGAGGCGATCTGGCATAGTGGTACCAACCATACCTCTCACGCTAAAGGTCACGAGATCTATTCTCACTCCCGACATTCTTCCTAAATGTAGTGACGAACCAAACCAGCCAAAAGTGTTGAAAATCACTATGATACAGAAAAAAAATGCTTTTTGTGATAGTACCACGATTTGCTGAACTCGAAAAATAAAATTCGATAAACTACATTGTTTAAATGATTGATTCTGTGTTTGTTCTATTATATTATATTATTTTTATTTTTTTCAAAGAATTGCGCGCCAATACCAGATTGGTTCGGCTTTCACAGGCCACCGTTTATTGGACCCGTTTGCAAAGGCCACTTATCATCAGCAATCACACAATATTTTGAGCTATTTGTGAGGGCAATATTGTCATGAACGGAATGATTGATCGCATAGCTCCCGCTTTGGTCGTTCGCCTTGGTATCCCAGCGTTTGGGTTTTTCCCTAAAGATAACAAATCGATGACTATAGCACCGCTTCACAAACGTCCGTACGTTTGTCCGTTGTTCAACAAGTAGAGGATTTGGTCTGATTGTTATCTGTAGGTGGGCTAATAATAAATGTGATAGTGAAAAAAAAGCAATTCGCTATCTAGCCGCATTTCATTGTCATCCGGTGTCCAATGCCTACGATTAGATAAAGTTCAAATAATTCCGCTGGGGTCGTATGTGCGGTTTACTGAAAAATAAATTGAGTTCACACAGCTAAGGAATTAATGAATCAGCGTTTCTTATACAAAGCATTTTACAGTCCAAAACAATCGACGGTCTTCATCTAGATCAGGGATTCTTATACACTACCCTCTTTCTTGAATAAAGTGATACAATCCTATAGCCATTTGTTTTTTTAATTTGAACTTTAAAAACTTTGAACTTTGAAATTCAAAAATTTTACAGTTGGTTAAGTTAGTAAACTTGACATCGTTTTCTCATCAATAAACATACATAAAATTCAGTAAATATGAAGTGGAATTAATTATGATTAATACAAATGACAACATCAATATTTCTACTAAAATATTAGTCATTTCGATAACAAGTTGGCTCACGTAACATAATTTATACAGTATCTTGTCCTACCCCTGGGAAACCGATATTGACCCCAAGGGGACCACTTTAGGAATCCCGGATCTAGATGATCCCAGCTCTGTTCTATAGATACGATTCTGGGAAGTGAGGGTAAGACGAACATGCTAAGAATAGCTTCAGTTGTATCTTGGAAGTTCGTGTTTCCCAAAACTTGAATGCAGTTTCTTACAATTCAAAATACTGTTTTTCTAAATAATCAGTCATGATTGGAAGTCGAACAGAAGTGGCAAATGTGTAGACCGCAGTGTCAATACCGAGGCATTTCCATATAGAAGGCGAGACAGTTTGACTTAACCCATTAACGACCAAGCTGTAAAAAGTATTTTTTTTTTACGAAAGCCATTGGTGTAATTTGGATTATTGATGGTAAAGAAACCCCAATGTTCAAGAATGATTTTTTCCCATTTTCCATTTTCTGGGAAATCACTGTTCTAAAAATCGAACATTGGCCGAATCCCGCACTTTTTTTTGCAAGCACAAACATACCGCGAACTGAAAATCAGTTCAATTAGCAAATATACGGTATTCACAAATGCGTCAATTTTATATTCACGAACGAACAAGCACAGGAGGATAGAGGTATCTAAGTATAAACCTAAGTTAATCCACCTAAGATGAGATGTGACATTTCTTATTTGATGTAATTTCAGGCAGGCATATGCTGTTGTTTTTATTGTTGGCCGTGGACAAATTTTGCTTAAGAATTATTTCTTTCTAAGTATCCATTTCCCGAAAAAAACATTTTCCAATACCTGCAAAGTACCAAAATGATGTGAAAAAACAATGGAATCGAGGATTGGGTGGTTATTATTCGGTCCGGCGAAAGAATATTCACACCAGCAATCTCATTAAAATCCTCGTTATACGTACTGATCATTTCCTCCAGCTCCTCTACACACGAAATTCTACGGGCCACCATTACCTAAGGTTATTACGGGCAAAAAACCATACAGATTTTCAATAATATTTACTGAATTAAATGATATTTGCAAACATTCACTAATGAGAATGCAAAAACAAATGAAAAAACTTCCGTCTTCCAAAGTAAATAAACACAAAGTCGCTGCAGAGGTTAGATGTGTTGGTATTAATCCATCAGAAAAAAATGTTCGCTATGGCCAACGTTCGATTTTTCGAACACTCAATTTTCCCGGTTGTTATTTTCTTGTATGAGGCTCAATCGAACGATTTTTGGCCCATATTGCAATGTATGTGCTTTTATAAAAGTAATACATTAGAAAAGTTCACATAATTTTGTATTTTATTGGTTTTTTTAGTTGAAATTAAGAACACGTTCCAAACATACTTGCTTTAAATCGAATTTATTGCCCAATAAAGTTAAATTTACAGTTTTGACTGAGCGAACTTGATGGTAAGTGGTAGCTAATATATTAAGCTATCTTTTGATGCAAAAACATGACCATATGGTAGCTTTGCAAAGACATGAAAAATTATCAAAGTTGCTGTTCGATTTTTCGAACGCTTGGCCTAAATTGGGTTAATACAGTAGACAACCGTGTGAAGGTAAGGAGAAGGGCCCTTGGAAAACTTTACTCTACTCCAGCACTACACCTCCACCCTCATTGCCTTGAGAAAGGCACTCGATCCCTCGCCATCCAGCTCGTCCAGCAACAATGTTGTCCAGTCGGTGTCCACGCAACGAAATGAACCGTGTGACGTCGTTTTTTGCGAAGTTATACTTCTGAAGGTCAAAGACACCATTGGTATAACGCGTGGGAAGGCTGCAGTTCAAGATGACCATGAACGGCGGGAGGCATTCATCGATTGCGATCATCCAGTTGTCCATGATGTCAAGCGTGAAATCGCCGAATATTGATTCAAAGACAAGTTCTAATTGAGGTTCGTTTACCGAATGTCTGCTTGATTGCCACCGGAACGTTTCTTGTTGCCAGTGATCATTGTACGTTTCTTTCGATATACGGCGGAGTAGTTGACTAACAGCATCTTGGTTGAAATGACATCATCGAAAGAAGTTTTGGTGGTTACAATAACGCCATACGGTGATCATTCTGCCTCCTGAATGGCACTGACGCTTCCAGAGACAATTTTGCCGCCTCAACATAGGTATTACTTGCTTCATTTTTATTAGTAGCACTTAGTTGAGATTTCTTATGCAAAATAACATCAAAACATGTATCCTGAGAGGCAAGTTCTAGAGTACACGTGACCACAGTGTAAATCGGAAGAAATTTTCTTTGACGCAAAATCTTCCAGCCAGAATGGGAACGGAGAAACGATGACCGATTTGAAGGTTATGTTTGCCAAGTTGAACGGCAATAATTATGCTTGCTGAATGTACCACATGATGACGATGTTGGAGCGGGAAGAGGTGTGGTACGTGATCGACCAGACAAAAAGGTCGACCTAGCGGCGGTGTGGGAGAAATGGATCAAGAATGACCGCAAGGCCCGGACCACATGTTCGTCGTTCGTCGAGGACAGCCAGTCGAGTTTCGTCAAGAAGGCAACGTCGGCGAAAGAAATGTGGCATAACCATAAAACGTACCATGAAAAGGCCACCATCGGCAATCAGGCGATGCTGTTGCAACAGCTGTGCTCCTTGAACCTGAACGAAAGCGATGATGGGGAGAACACGTCAACGAAACTGAATCCCTCTGCGAGCGTCTGGATTGTGCGGGGGTGGAATAGAGTGAGCTGCTGCGAATCATAATGGTGTTGCGGAGGTTGCCCCCATTGTTGAGTGGTAGAGAACCGTCCACAGGAGGACTTAACGATGGATTTGGTCGTGGCCAGGTTGTGCAATGAATGTCAAAAGTGTGCGGGCTAGTCGGAATGAAGCGGTGAGCGTGATCTCAAAGTAGCAGCTAAGCCGAAGGGCGAGAGGCGAAAATGTTGTTATTGCAACATGCCCGGTCATATACGGAACGATTTCCGGGAGTTTTTGGCAGCGAAGAAGGAGGAGAACGCAATCCAATCCACGTACAAGCTTGCTGACGGTACAAAAACAATATCAGCTGGATGTGGTATTGGTGTCGTGCTCGGTGAAGGTAACCGCATCACAATCACGCTGGAAAACGTTCTATACGTAACGCCGCTGGAGGGAGTCTCCGTCTCCATCTCCGTTGGCCCCGAAAGGTTTTGCGGTGATTTTGAGGGTAGGTTTCTGCGGAATCCGAATTGACTGATGGCACCGTGGTTGCGGTGGAAGAAACGGTTGGTAATCAGTATAAACTGAAGTTGGCAGATCAATGCAAGCAGTAACAGAGCGTAAATCCAAGCGACCGCTAGATCTGGTCCACACTGATCTGTGTGGACCAATGGAAGATCAGACTCCGAGCGGCAACAAATACTTGATGACAATAATCGACGATTTTAGCAGATTCTGCGTGGTGTATCTCCTGAAATCGAAGGCTGAGGCAGCGGAGAAGATCAGTGAGTATGTCAGGAGGTGAATACACGGGGTAGCGGAACGGATGAACCGTTCTCTCCAAGAAATGGCAAACTGCTCTTGGACGCCAAAGCGATACTGGGGAGAGGCGTTGCTGACGGCTGCATACATTCAGAACCGAATGCCTTCCCGTGTCGTAGATCGTACGCCTCACGAGATGTGGACTGGATCGAAGCCGGACTTGACTCGATTCAGAGTATTCGGGTGTGATGCATACCTGCACATTACGGACAACAAACGGACGAAGTTCGATCCGAAAAACGAGTCGGGGCAGACCAGTCCTGAGAAGCAAGAGCATGTTCCGGATGTTCCTGAGATAGAAGAAGCTGATAATGACTCGCGGAGTTCTACCGAAACGTTTCAGTAATTATGTGGTAGGACTTGCGTGTCACGATGAAGAGCCAGGCGATTACCGGCAGGCCTTGGCCTTACCGGAACGGAACAGTGCTATGAAGGATGAAACGAATGCTCATGAACTCAACGGCACGTGGGAACTCGTGAGTTTGCCGAACGGGAAGAAAGTGATAGGTGCAAAATGGGTTCTCATACTAAAACGTGATGAAACCGGAAAAGTGGTGAAACATAAGGTCCGCATCGTAGCCCAAGGCTATACACAGCGGTTTGGTATGGATTACACCGAACTCTTCGCCCCGGTAACACGACAAACGACGCTCCGCGCATTGCTTGCTGTTGCAGTGAAGAACAAGTTTTTTAGTTTTGGAGCAGTTAAGTTAAGTTAAAACAGCCTATTTGAACGGCACTGTAAACAAAGAATTGCATATACGCCAGTCGCCGGGATTCGCGCGAACTACTATCCTCCAACTTCTGGGAAGCTACCGTTTCAACCGTGAACCGCTATCTCGATACAGTAGCTAGTTTTGGCTGATAATAGTAACGCAGCGATTTTTTGTCGCGTCACAATTTTAATTAGGGAGCAGAGAGCCGCCATCAAATTTTGAACCTCCAGGGCAAACAGTGAATGCGGTCTTCTACAAAAGTGTCCTGGAACGATTATTGGCATACGGCGCTAGCGGCCCGATCAGTACCGATCCGGAGAATGGTTTTTGCTTCATACCAATGCGCCCGCGCACACCGCGATTTTTGTAGCGCAATTTCTAGTGACTGTCATCACTCATTCCCCCTATTCTCCGGATTTCGTCCCAGCAGACTCTCTCTTGTTTCCCAAGCTGAAGAATGCTATGAAAGAGGACCGTTTTGACGATGTTCCAGACATTCAACGAAATGTGACGCTTAGTGGCGTCAACTGGAGGGTGGAAAAAAGGTCTATATGTAGAAAACTGATATCGAATCTTTTGAGTATCTCGTTTTTTAGTCCCGGAACTTTTTGAATGCACTGTGTATATGTGGACGATTTGATAATAGGCTAAACGAATCAGAACGAAATCGACCAAGTGTAAAGTGATCTCCATGCCAAGTTTGACATTACCTATCCGGTGTGGTTTTTGGGATTCGAGATTGAAAATGAAGACGGTTCCTATTCGTTGCGGCTTACTTCGTATATCGAGCAGCTATCCCCGCGGTACGGATTATCTGCGAAAGCAAGTTCCATAATAACTCAATAGAGCTTCCCGAAATTTGTCAGTGAGTTGTAGGCAATTGGTCTTTTGTTTTGGTCATGGCTTACACAATATCTGACCACTGGTGTACACATGAATGGATAGTTTGAGGTGAAGGTGGAAGGAAGCCATTTGTAACAGTTCGGCTGAAATGTTAATAAGGTTGACATCTAGATGGCTAGATGGTCTCTTGCAAAAATCTACTTGACTATCACAAAGCATCATCTTTCAATGGATACGTGTCAAAATTTGACAGCAATCGGTCGATTGGTTCGTGAGTTACAGCATTGAGAGTGAAGCAACTTTTGTTATTGTGAAAAAAATGGAAAAATCACGAATCAATGAAAACGGTGACAAAATTGCATGAATTGGGCTTCGAATTGCTTCCGCATCCACCGTATCTCCAGATCTGGCCCCCAGCGACTATTTTCTGTTCACAGATCTGAAGAGAATGCTCGCTCGCAAGAAATTTAGGACTGATGATGAAGTGATTACCGAAACTGAGGCCTATTTTGAGGAAAAACCGGAAAAGTACTATAAAAATGGTATCGAAACGTTGCAAGATCGCTATAATCGCTGTATCGCCCTCGAAGGCAATTATCTTGAAAGATAAAATTGAACTTTGCCAAAAAAATAGTTTTACTGTGTTACCTCATAAACTTTTCAGCCGAACTGTTAGTAGTATAGGTAAAAGCACGTGTTTTCATGAGATAATAGTGTTTGTGAGAGAAGAGCAAATCACACAGTTTGTTTTGATTCTTGTACGTAAATAGATCAATTCACTTGTCAAACTGTGTGGCGCTTCACTGACACGAGTCTTAGAATCTGAAGTAAAATGTATGAACGATGTGTTCCGATGAACAATTTCAAATATAAATATATATAGAAAGTATACACATAGCATAGGAAGTAAAATTCTGATCATACACGAGCGTAACATGAGCAAATTTATAACACATGCGAATTGGGGCTCTTCTGGTATTAACTAGTTCTTACGCACAGTAACTGGTTGTTGATAAATCCTTAATATTTTCCTTCGTTGATCGAATTTTTTCACATATCCACGTTGGAGAGCTTTAACCCTTCTCTTCGTTGGCCGAGGCGTCTCTACGTCGGTTAATCGTTCGATTAATTCAAATAATCGAATATCTGAAATTATAATCGAGTAATTTTGTATTGAATAACTCAAAATCAAAAAATGAATATATCGAATAATTGCCACTGTAATCGCGATTAATAAAAAAAAGGAATTTTTCTCAAGGTTGACGCATTTTTAGGGCTATATATTTTTTTAATCGAACGTTTTTTTAATCTATCCTTCTAACATCAGCAACCCGATAGACCACGCGACCATAATGACAACGTGATACGTGATTATTACAAAAATAAATATTCGCTCGATTAATCGAATATTGAAAAACAATTATTCGAATGAATCGAATATTGAAAAATTCCCCAACGATTAATCGATAATCGAATAAATGAAAAATTTAGACATCACTAGCCGAGGCATTTTTATTGAATGTAATATTTTTCCGTTTACTATTTTTGATAGCAGAGGCAGCCGTGGCAGTGTTACGAGCTACAATACAGTTTTCCCAACCAATGTTAAAGTTGCTAAAGCTTACGTTATAGACCCATTAAACGTAAAAATAATTATTGTATTGATATCAACATAATTTTATTTTATTGATTTTCATGACTTGAAACGCTATAACTCAGGAATAACATTTTATTCGTTGGTTTTTATAGCTGTTTCGATGATGATGTCTGGCATCAGTGTCTAAAAAATAGCGATGCTCTCACCAATACAAATAAAACCATTGTGGAAAATTGAAAAATGAAAATTTAACTTTCAGAGCACTAGCTCGAGTTTTCCATTATACATTGCGACGGCAGATGAAAATTCTATATCTTGTGAGTAATCGATTAGAGCTTGGTTGATATTACTTGATGGGAAGTGTGCGAAAACGATAATTTTCTTCACACTGTTTCGCAAAATTATTGATTTTCGGGCGAGGGGAGAGGGAGGGAGATGAAAGAAATGAGCGCCATTGTGGCAGCCATTTGTGGCTTCCTTCCACCTTCACCTTAATGATTTATGTACGAAAAGTTTTCTGCTAATTCTTTATTCTTAAAAATTGAAAACAACCTCTATTCTAGGCATCGCAAAATTAAGTGTACACCTCGAATATCACCGAACAAATCAACCTTGGAAGTTTGAAAAAGATTTTATCAAAATGGCAAGTTAGAGGAAAGAAATAGATATTGTTACGCGTACAATGATAATAAGTATGAATTGTCGTGGAAAGACATTGCAGGAAATAGCAGCTATACTTGGAAGAACCCACTATACAGCAAAGAAAATAATAAACAAGTGGAAATATGAAGGAACCGTGGAAAATCTTCCGAGTAGAAGACACAAACGTATCCTTTTTTCTGATGATGAACGAGTAATTGTGCGAACATTTCGAAAGAACTCTAAAACGAACATTCCTAAATTGACTACCGAAGTAGCCGCCATCATTGGAAGACCTGTCTGCGCCGACACTGTCCGGAGAGTAGCATACAGGAACAATCTGAGAGGTCGTGTTGGCCGTGAAAAGTATTACATCTCAAAGGTGAATATGAAAAAAACAACTACAGTTTGCTAAGGCACATGTAAACTGCTCCTAAGGAGTTCTGGAACAAGGTCCTTTATACGGATGAGATGAGAATCAATCTCTTTGAATCTGATGAAGGACAGATAGTGTGAAGGAAACCAGGATTGGTGCATCAGATTCAGCATTTGGTTCCCACAGTAAAACACGGCGGCGGTTGTCAGATGTCAGATGATGTATGGTACGATGGCGGCTTCTGCAACTGGAACGACGATTACGGAGATCTGGGAGGCACTTCCATCTACAGTGAGCAGATATCTCGCCTCGTTGTTTGCAGGAAGTACTGGACGCCAAAGGGGGGCCATACCAAATACTAGGGGATTGATTTTTGTTATCTGTTAACATTTACGAACTGATTTCAATTTTCTTTTTAAGAAAAACTTGAACTGTACACTCAATTTTGCAACGTCTGAATTGAAGATTTTTTTTTTAACATGAAGTAGGAATGTGACCATTTTAATTTTCTTTCTTATCACTACATGAGAGTGAAAAATATCAATTTTACGATGAATGTGAGTCGCTTTTAATTATTTCACGGATAATCGGGGTTCTACTCAGTGCTACAAATTATCAAAATTTATTCACGAATGAAGGAATTAGATTTTTTCCAGTATCGGATGAATTCTCTTCTGTTGAAACTAAACACCATATCTGTCATAATGAGTATAACACAAGAGTCGAGACACGTGAACTTTGTCTGGTATATTGATCGAAAACAGCATGAACGAATTTCGAAAAGCCTGCATTCAGGCACCTTCATTACTGTCAATAATTTCAGGTGATTATCACGACCGTTAAGTTGATCTTCATCGCTTGCAGCGAATTTTTATTGAAAACGTGTCACCCATGAATTGCCATCCTTTACCATTAATCGATTTCACTCTCAATTGGTGACGTAGAATTTTATGCTCTGATTTTCACTAACACGCAATGATCTTCATTTTCGACCTTACGAATACCATGACGAAAAGAAGAGAGCAAATGGAAAATGAACTTCATGGCAAGCTGATGTTGATGTTCATTCCACTGGGGTTCATTGATAGTGTTGTTTCATATTTATCGACTCTCGCTCGGGCAGTAGGTTATCAATACAAGGAAGGCAGAAATTCGCCGAATTTGAATGTCGTGAACGTGAATATTTTCAGCACTGGTTCTACTGTATTAATAAAATTGACGCAAATAATACTACGCTGAGACGGCGAAGCTGCTCTAGGGATTTCAGGACCCTACTGTGGAAAACCAAAAATTTCTGTGGACATGTCATCGAGCGGAACGCGTCGTAATAAAAGAGCGCTTCCATTTTTCATTTTCAATATTTTTTGCGTTATATTTTTGAGTGTCGACTCTGCTCGCAAGCGCATCATATCAACTACTTAGGCTTAGGGTCAATAATTTAAACATTAAAACTAGAAACAAACGAAAATGATTCTCTCTATAATATGGTACAGGTTTTGGGTTTCAATAAATAGTTTATTTTAGCTTCGTTTCGCCGCCGATCCGTTCCGTTCGTGGGACGGGGTAGCGGTTGGATCTATTTACACAATCGCTGGACTTCATTCTCCTCCAGGGTCCTGCCTGTTATATCTTTCGCACGTGCAGTATTTAACTTGTGCCGTTAGGTGTATTGTACATTCTTCGATTTGCTTAAGGTTAAGGCGCATGCCGTTTGCCGATAGAAGCAAGTGTTCTGAGGGAGTTAGCAGCAGACGCATGCATGACATGTTTTTTGGCGGCAAGGGTTTTTACAGGGAAACTGAGAACACTTAAAACTTCTTTCGCTCTTCCTTCTACGTACTCTTATTACTATACCATATTAGATGATCATCTTTTTTCTCTTGCCATAGCAATTAGGATCAACATAATAATAAGCTTTTTTGTGGTTGTCACACAATGCTGAACCAACCACAGTGGCGTAACTACTGCTGTTTAAGGAGAGATATGTTCTATTATACTTTTTTTTGCGTACAAGCGTACATATGTGGGTGTAGGTTTGTGGTGAAGCTCGGAGTTATTGTTCTCGCGTATTACAGCTATAAGTGTTATTTTTTTCAGTTTGAATTCTATATCAGAGTAGTTAAAATTTAGCACAGCCTTTGGGTAATTGTTTCATTTTCTCCCAAAAAAGATGGTGAAAATGAAAGAAAATAGAAATGACGAGCGGGAACGCACTCCCGCACGTGACGAGAAATTTATCCTCGCCGTTTCAGGTCGACATCGATTCAAATAGTAATGTTTTTGTTTATTTGTTTGTTTGTTCTCGTTGATATATTTATTTGTATTCATATATAGTTCACTAGAGTAAATCTACAGTCTCTTAACATTATAATCTTGGCGTAGGTAGTAGAACTTAAACGGTAAATGAGACTAGAGTTTGCTTTATGTGTAGGTTTTTCTCGGTTTGTTTGATAGCATTAGGAGATACATGGCGGCGGTGAATTTGTAATTCTCCCCGTGGATGATGACATCGGGGGGAAGACACTCGCGACAGCAGCGGTGACGCTAAATGCATCCAAAAAAAAAGGTAGTCAAACAATTTCTGACGACGAATATATATGTTTTGTGTAAACAATGATGATGATATGGGGGCAATTCGCTTATCTCTCATGAAGTTAATTATACATTGTTCTGTTCTGCTGACGCTCGCACACATATCGCAGCACACACACACACACACACACACTCACACTTTGTTATCTCAATGCAATATGATTCTTCGCGACTAACGAATGAAAGCCGGGGTTTCTTATGGACTAAACACTATTTACAGGGAGCGCTTTGTATAGAATTCATAAATTAGCTCTTGTTTAAAAATAGTTGTTTTGTATCACACAAATTTATGATTATAGAAAGTAATAGGGACGAAAGCAAATAGTTCTAACTAGCTTATGCCGAATCAGGAGCTAGAGCTCGGTAATCGCGCCCCAGCGTTGGAACTGCTGCTTTTGCTGCAGGAGGGAAATGAGCGTGGGGCGCTGGTGCTAACGGGCGTCTGCGGCACTGGTGCTAGCGACTGTGTTGGCGATGGCGTTGACGACGAGGAGGACAGTGACGATGGCGATGAGAGCGAGGATGGCGACGATGGGGGTGACGACGTGGCGGTTGGTAACTTTAGCGTCAACCGTGGTGGGCAGCGGCCATTGCCGTTGTTGTGGTGGCTGGTGCTACTCCTGCTGGACACTGTGCTGCTGCTGCTGGCCGTGCTGCAGCCACTGTCCCGGTTGTTGTTGGTGTTGTTATTCTTGTTGTCATCATCATCATCCTCGTCGTCCATCCCCTCAACCTCGTCGTGTTGGCTGAACTTGCTGCAGTTGTTGATGAGGAAAAACGGTGGCTGACTGGGCGGCACTATCGGTGAAGGTGGCGGCGGTTCAAGCTTCCCGTCGGCTATCAGCGTTTGCTCCAGCTCCAGCAGCTGACCCATGAAGTTTAGATTGGGGGATATGATGGGGCGGGCTAGCTTCACGATTTGGTAGGCTTCCAGCAGCGAGATAGCCTTGTAGCGCATGACGTATGCTATCGCGATCGTAGCGCTGCGGCTGATTCCGGCCTGACAGTGCAACAGTACTGTGGAACCCTTTTTCCGGGCATCCTCTGTAACGATAGAGAGACCAAATGGGAGAAAACATTAGCGCATTGTCTTTCAAGTAGCGACAACAAGTGGATTTTTCTAAGTTCATCGATATAAATAATCTTTTCTACTGCTCGAGTCGCCCAGCAGCGCGACGAAGAAAGAATAAAGGATAGATCCATCGATGATTCATTCGCAAGAACACTTATTTTAGCATGTGAAAGACCAATCGTAGATGTTTCCTTCGCGACGTTTAAGGTCGCTTAGTTTCTTCGGGGCGCTTGTTATCGACCGCTATTAAATGTGTGTATAACAGCGCCGTGAGATGCTTAAGCGTTCCGTAATTTATCTCGGGTGACGCTCTGTATAAAGTCACGGGCGGGCCTGGAATGTCAAATACAGAAGAATCCCGCGTCCCACTGAGAGACGGGAAATGCTTCACAATCTAGACACGAAGGCACGTGACTTGACTGCTACTGGTTATGACAGTTTATCGTCAAACACAGCAGATGATTCACTCGCGAGGATGATTCATCTCGGCGCGACAGGATTCCTCCCCATAGGTTAAATGCATCCCTCGTATTTTTTCCTGTGACTGTGGGTATCAGTTCGTCCTTTTTCTATCTCGTCCCTATGCGTGCGTAGCGGTGGGATGTGTAATCGATACCACCGTCTTTAGCGAGTAAAATTAAAAAGCATAGATTTTAATCTACCGGTTTTTTCACATCCTCACAGCGATCAAATTTCCGGGACAATGTTCTCATCCCACAGCGCAAAGCAAACAACAGCGGCTGAGGTTAGTGTATGTGTGCTTGGGAAATTGGGAAAAAGGGGGAAGATTAAATTCGAGCGCATAGGGAGATGACATCGCAAGGATTCCCGCGTCTAATCCTTGCCCGGTCGGACTCGAAATGCGCGCTAATTAGAGGGCACTCAACGGCTTCACGGAGTCGCCACCGCAGTTCCGGAAATTGATTAATGACTGACTGCGTGCGGCAACAGTGCAGCGTTGTGTGAGAACCCGCTGCCAAAAATGGCGCGTTGATCTACCCCCCTTCCGATTAGAGACGCGCACGCAGATTCGTAGGAGGAAGCTGGCGATAATAAACTGTATTTTTTGTTTTGTTTGGCGTGGGTTGTGTGAGGAGGGTGGTGTCTATTTGATCTTTCGCTCAGAAACCGCTGGCGTGGACAGACAGACCCCGAACACGACGGGATGAGTCATAACCACGAAAAAAGAACGCACAAACGAGGCAGACAATCTATCGTCGTCAACGAAGGAGCCGAGAGAAAGAGAGTCTTCGAGCTCCTAGAGTGGCAATTTTGCTATTAAAACCATTCGACTAAAAACTAACAATTGATGGGAATGATGAAATGAAAACGAGAACTCTCCAGCGTTTTTTAAAGGCAATTTTAAACTGACTCAATTCTCACGCGTTCGCCGTTGCGTGAAATAGACACAGTTCGATTGCTTGCATAGCGCACCACCTTTTGGTGAGGAGAATGAGTCACCACCACCATCACTACTGGCATATATTACGAACCCACCCTCCGAGGGAAACCCTCCCGGGTACATCATCGTCTTCTCTCCTAGGGCTTTTTATTATTTTTCTATTTCGGGCCTAAATCCCGTTGGGTTTTTAGTATGCTAAATTTGATCCCTTTCCGGGCAAGGTACTTCTCCTATGCGTAAAGAGTCGTTTATTTCACCGAGATTTTTCCCCTGGTACGGCGAGAGGGGTGTGGAACAAAAGTTTGCCGAGAGGATTATGTGGTTCGATGGATGGATCGATTCGGGATGGAAATATTACCTGTTTCGGAAGGGAAAAAGCTGCGCGTATATGTTTGTTGCACAATGGAGTAAGGGGATTTCAAAACATTTTTCCAAGATTCATGAGATTCGATGATCTTCTTTTGAACATAAATAACTACCAATGTGCTGCTTGATTGGAGAATATAATAAGATACAGTCTTTCGTTTAGGTGTATTTCAATACATTGCCGAGACGAAACTTGAGTTCCACTCTCAGATTATGGAATCCAGAATGAGGGAACAGGAAACTAAAATATAATAGGTGTGTAAGTTTGACTTCAAGATTTCTTGTTAACAATCTATGAGCTATGTCTGGTGAATTCGGCGGAAGGGGTAGGATATCCCAGTTCTGCTCTTTAAAGTAGATTTTAGAAACAGAATCAACATGATGTCTGGGGTTGTCAAGTTGAAAAATCAA